>NW_027659969.1:0-20077 GCF_963082525.1 Nesoenas mayeri
TTGTATGTGGTTGTACATGGTGGGATGTGGTTGTACATGGTGGCACATGGTTGCATGCGGTTGTACCGGGTTGTACCTGGTTGTACGTGGTTGTACATGGTTGTACATGGTTGTACATGGTGGGATTTGGTTGTACGTGGTTGTACCCGGTTGTATGCGGTTGTACATGATTGTACGTGGTTGTACCTGGTTGTACCTGGTTGTATATGGTTGTATGCGGTTGTACCTGGTTGTATGTGGTTGTAGATGGTGGGACATGGTTGCACGTGGTTGTACGTGGTTGTATGTGGTTGTACATGGTGGGACGTGGTTGTACATGGTTGTACATGGTTGTACGTGGTTGTACCTGGTTGTATGCAGTTGTACTTGGTTGTACATGGTTGTATGTGCTTGTACCTGGTTGTACATGGTTGTACATGGTGGGATTTGGTTGTATGTGGTTGTACCTGGTTGTACATGGTGGGATTTGGTTGTACCTGGTTGTACCTGTACATGGTTGTATGCGGTTGTACGTGGTTGTATGTGCTTGTATCTGGTTGTACATGGTTGTACATGGTTCTACATGGTTGTACGTGGTTGTATATGGTGGGACATGGTTGGACATGGTGGGACATGGTTGTACGTGGTTGTACCTGGTTGTACATGTTTGTACATGGTTGTATGCGCTTGTACCTGGTTGTACCTGGTTGTACGTGGTTGTACATGGTTGTATGCGATTGTACGTGATTGTACATGGTGGGACATGGTTGTACCTGGTTGGCTGTGGTTGTACATGGTGGAACCTGGTTGTACATGGTTGTACGTGATTGTACCTGGTTGTACATGGTTGTACCTGGTTGTGTGCGGTTGTACCTGGTTGTACATGCTTGTACATGGTGGAACCTGGTTGTACATGGTTGTACGTGTTTGTACCTGGTTGTACGTGGTTGTATGTGGTTGTACATGGTTGTACATGGTTGTACATGGTTGTATGCGCTTGTACCTGGTTGTACCTGGTTGTATGTGCTTGTATGCAGTTGTACATGTTTATATGCGGTTGTACATGGTTGTACCTGGTTGTACCTGGTTGTACATGGTGGGATTTGGTTGTATGTGGTTGTACATGTTTGTATGCGGTTGTACCTGGTTTTATGTGGTTTGTACACGGTTGTACGTGATTGTACATGGTTGTACGCGGTTGTACCTGTTTGTACGCGGTTTTATGTGGTTGTACCTGGTTGTACATGGTGGGATTTGGTTGTATGTGGTTGTACATGTTTGTATGCGGTTGTACGTGGTTGTACATGGTTGTACCTGGTTGTACCTGGTTGTACATGGTGGGATTTGGTTGTATGTGGTTGTACATGTTTGTATGCGGTTGTACCTGCTTTTATGTGGTTGTACATGGTTGTACGTGATTGTACGTGGTTGTACGTGATTGTACCTGTTTGTACGCGGTTGTACCTGTTTGTACGCGGTTTTATGTGGTTGTACCTGGTTATACCTGGTTGTACATGGTGGGATTTGGTTGTATGTGGTTGTACATGTTTGTATGCGGTTGTACGTGGTTGTACATGCTTGTACCTGGTTGTACCTGGTTGTACCTGGTTGTATGTGCTTGTATGCAGTTGTACATGTTTATATGCGGTTGTACATGGTTGTACCTGGTTATACCTGGTTGTACATGGTGGGATTTGGTTGTATCTGGTTGTACATGTTTGTATGCGGTTGTACCTGGTTTTATGTGGTTGTACACGGTTTGTACGTGATTGTACATGGTTGTACGCGGTTGTACCTGTTTGTACGCGGTTTTATGTGGTTGTACCTGGTTATACCTGGTTGTACATGGTGAGATTTGGTTGTATGTGGTTGTACATGTTTGTATGCGGTTGTACGTGGTTGTACCTGGTTGTACCTCGTTGCACATGGTGGGATTTGGTTGTATGTGGTTGTACATGTTTGTATGCGGTTGTACCTGGTTTTATGCGGTTGTACACGGTTGTACGTGATTGTACCTGGTTGTACCTGGTTGTACGCGGTTTTATGTGGTTGTACCTGGTTGTACCTGGTTGTACATGGTGGGATTTGGTTGTATGTGGTTGTACATGTTTGTATGCGGTTGTACGTGGTTGTACCTGGTTGTACCTGGTTGTACATGGTGGGATTTGGTTGTATCTGGTTGTACATGTTTGTATGCGGTTGTACCTGGTTTTATGTGGTTGTACACGGTTGTACGTGATTGTACATGGTTGTACGCGGTTGTACCTGTTTGTACGCGGTTTTATGTGGTTGTACCTGGTTGTACATGGTGGGATTTGGTTGTATGTGGTTGTACATGTTTGTATGCGGTTGTACGTGGTTGTACATGGTTGTACCTGGTTGTACATGGTGGGATTTGGTTGTATGTGGTTGTACATGTTTGTATGCGGTTGTACCTGGTTTTATGTGGTTGTACACGGTTGTACGTGATTGTACATGGTTGTACGCGGTTGTACCTGTTTGTACGCGGTTTTATGTGGTTGTACCTGGTTGTACATGGTGGGATTTGGTTGTATGTGGTTGTACATGTTTGTACGCGGTTTTATGTGGTTGTACCTGGTTGTACCTGGTTGTACCTGGTTGCACATGGTGGGATTTGGTTGTATGTGGTTGTACATGTTTGTATGCGGTTGTACGTGGTTGTACATGGTTGTACCTGGTTGTACATGGTGGGATTTGGTTGTATGTGGTTGTACATGTTTGTATGCGGTTGTACCTGCTTTTATGTGGTTGTACCTGGTTGTACGTGATTGTACATGGTTGTACGCGGTTGTACCTGTTTGTACGCGGTTTTATGTGGTTGTACCTGGTTTGTACATGGTGGGATTTGGTTGTATGTGGTTGTACATGTTTGTATGCGGTTGTACGTGGTTGTACATGGTTGTACCTGGTTGTACCTGGTTGTACATGGTGGGATTTAGTTGTATGTGGTTGTACATGTTTGTATGCGGTTGTACCTGGTTTTATGTGGTTGTACATGGTTGTACGTGATTGTACGTGGTTGTACGTGATTGTACCTGTTTGTACGCGGTTGTACCTGTTTGTACGCGGTTTTATGTGGTTGTACCTGGTTATACCTGGTTGTACATGGTGGGATTTGGTTGTATGTGGTTGTACATGTTTGTATGCGGTTGTACGTGGTTGTACATGGTTGTACCTGGTTGTACCTGGTTGTATGTGGTTGTATGCAGTTGTACATGTTTATATGCGGTTGTACATGGTTGTACCTGGTTATACCTGGTTGTACATGGTGGGATTTGGTTGTATGTGGTTGTACATGTTTGTATGCGGTTGTACGTGGTTGTACCTGGTTGTACCTGGTTGTACATGGTGGGATTTGGTTGTATCTGGTTGTACATGTTTGTATGCGGTTGTACCTGGTTTTATGTGGTTGTACATGGTTGTACGTGATTGTACATGGTTGTACGCGGTTGTACCTGTTTGTACGCGGTTTTATGTGGTTGTACCTGGTTGTACGTCCCGTGACACCCCCCGGGTGTCCCCGCAGGGACCCCAATGAGCCGTGGGAGCGGGAGCGGCGGTGGCCGCCGTACACGGCGCTGGGGCAGCGCTACGCCCGGCTCAACGCGCGGCCCCTGGCGGTGGCGCAAGGACTGAGAGCACAGGCCTGTGCGTTCTGGACACGGTTCCTGCCCAAGCTGCTCAACGCCACCGGTGAGGGGACACGGACAGGGGGACATGGGACAGGGGGACATGGACAGGGGGACATGGAACAGGGGGACATGGGATATGGGGATATGGGGATATGGGGATATGGGGATAGAAGGATATGGGGACATGGGGATATGGGATATGGGGACGGGGGGATGTGGGGACAGGGGGACATGGGATATGGGGACAGGGGGACATGGGGATATGGGGACAGGGGGATATGGGGATATGGGGATGTGGGGACAGGGGGACATGGGGACAGGGGGATGGGGGGATATGGGGACATGGGGATATGGGGACATGGGGATATGGGATGTGGGGACATGGGGACATGGAGATGTGGGGACAGGGGGATATGGGGACATGGGGATAAGGGATGTGGGGACAGGGGATGTGGGGATATGGGGACAGGGGGATATGGGATATGGGGACATGGGATGTGGGGATATGAGGATGGGGGGATATGGGGACAGGGGGATATGGGGACATGGGGACAGAGGGACATGGGGACAGGGGGACAGGGGGATATGGGGATAGGGGATATGGGGACATTGGACATGGGGACAGGCGGATGTGGGACATGGGGACATGGGGACAGGGGGATATGGGGATAGGGGATATGGGGATATGGATACATGGGGACATGGGGATATGGGGACATGGGGACATTGGACATGGGGACAGGGGGAGGTGACACTGAGGAGTTGACACCACAGGGACACTCAGGGCCAGTTTGGGGGCAAATTTGGGGGTTTGGAGGGAGTGTGTTCCAGGGGGGGGTTTTGGGGTCCCTGATACCATTTTTGGGGTCCCTGATGTCATTTTTGGGGTCTCCGATGTCATTTTTTGGGGTCCCCGACGTCATTTCCGGGGTCCCCAGGCCCGGCCGAGGACGCCGAGCGGCTGTGGCGCCGCGAGTTCCATCGCTGGAGCTCGTACATGATGCGCTGGAAGAGCCAGTTCGACCTCTACAGCCGCCAGGAGCCCTGTCACCCGCTCTGACACCCGAAAACACCCCGAAAACACCCCCAAACACCCAAAAATACCCCCAAAACACCCCAAAATACCCCAAAAATGCCCTCAAATACCCCAAAATGCCCCCAAAACCACCCAAAACGCCCCCAAATTCACCCTGGGACTCCCCAATGTGAGACAGTCGGCAGGAGCCTTGTCACCCTCTGATACCCCAAAACCAGCCTGAAATACCCCAAAATAGCCTGAAATACCCAAAAACCACCCTGAAATACCCCAAAACAGCCCAAAAACACCCTGAAACACCCCCAAACACCCCAAAAACGCCCCCAAAACCACCCAAAACGCCCCCAAATTCACCCTGGGACTCCCCAATGTGAGACAGTCAGCAGGAGCCTTGTCACCCTATGATACCCCCAAACCAGCCTGAAATGCCCCAAAACACCCCCAAAACACCCCAAAACACCCGAAACACCCAAAAACACCCCAAAATACCCCCAAAATGCCCCCAAATACCCAAAATGCCCCCAAAACCACCCAAAACGCCCCCCAAATTCACCCTGGGACTCCCCAATGTGAGACAGTCGGCAGGAGCCTTGTCACCCTCTGATACCCCAAAACCAGCCTGAAATACCCCAAAATAGCCTGAAATACCCAAAAACCACCCTGAAATACCCAAAACACCCCAAAATACCCCCAAAATGCCCCCAAATACCCCAAAACGCCCCCTAAAACACCCAAAACGCCCCCAAATTCACCCCGGGACTCCTCAATGTGAGACAGTCGGCAGGAGCCTTGTCACCCTCTGATACCCCAAAAACACCCCGAAACACCCCAAAGACACCCTGAAACACCCCAAAACACCCCAAAATACACCCCAAACACCCCAAAATACCCCCAAAACGCCCCCAAAACACCCAAAACGCCCCCAAATTCACCCCGGGACTCCCCAATGTGAGACAGTCGGCAGGAGCCTTGTCAGCCTGAAACACCCTAAAAACAGCCCCAAACACCCCAAAATTCACCCCAAAACCCCAGTTGGAGCTGAACAGTGGGCAGGAGCCCTGACACCCCAAAAACACCCCAAAAACGGCCCATAAACACCCCAAAACCAGCCCAAAACACCCCAAAACCAGCCCAAAACACCCCCAAAACAGCCCAAAAACAGCCCCCAAACATCCCAAAACAGCCCCAAAACCAGCCCCCAAAACACCCCAAAATAGCCCCAAACCACCCCAAAAATAGCCCCAAACCACCCCAAAATTCACCCCAAAACACCCCCCAAAAACACCCCAAAAACAGCCCCAAAACACCCCCAAAATAGCTCAAAAACACCCCAAAAATAGCCCCCAAACACCCCCAAAACAGCCCCAAAATCACCCCCAAAACACCCCAAAAATAGCCCCAAAACACCCCAAAAACACCCCAAAACCACCCCAAAATAGCCCCAAAAACACCCCAAAATTCACCCAAAACAGCCTCAAAATCACCCCAAAACACCCCCCAAAAGACACCCCAAAAATAGCCCCAAAACACCCCAAAACCACCCCAAAATTCAACCCAAAAGACCCCAAAATTCACCCCAAAACACCCCCCAAAACCACCCCAAAAATAGCCCCAAAACACCCCAAAATCCCCCCCAGGACACCCCAAAACCCCATAGACCCCCCCAAATACCCCCTGCACCCCCAAATACCCCCCAGCCCCCCCAAATACCCCCCTGGACCCTCCAAACCCCCCCTGCAGCCCCAAATACCCCCCAGCCCCCCCAAATCCTCCTGTACCCCCATAGACCCCCCTGTACCCCCAAATTCAACCCCCCCAAACCCCCTGTACCCCCAAATCCCCCCATAGACCCCCCAAATTCAACCCCCCCCAGACCCCCCCGTACCCCCAAATCCCCCCATAGACCCCCCCCAATCCCCCCCCCCCGTACCCCCAAATCCCCCCATTGGTGTCACCCCAATAAAGGCTCCAACTCAACACCCCAACTTGTGGGGGGACCCCAAATTTTTAATGGGGGGGGGAAAGGGGGGGACACCCCAAAATAAGGGGGGGGGGGGTCCCCAATGATTTTGGGGGGGGTGGGGGGGTTGGGGGGACCCCAAATGTTTGGGGGAGTCTCAGAGATTTGGGGGGGGACCCCAAATATTTGGGGGGTCCAAGGGACTTATGGGGGGACCCCAAATGTTTGGAGGTGTCCAAGGGGGTTTGGGGGGGACCCCAAATATTTGGGGGGGGGTCTGGGGGTTTATGGGGGGACCCCAAATATTTGGGGGGTCCAAAGGTGTTTGGGAGGGACCCCAAATGTTTGGGGGGTACAGGGGGGGACCCCAAATGTTTGGGGGGGTCTGGGGGGTTTTGGGGGGGACCCCAAATGTTTGGGGGTCAATGGGGGTTATGGGGGGACCCAAAACTTTGGGGGGTATGGGGGGGTTTGGGGGGGACCCCAAAACTTTGGGGGGTACAGGGGGGAACCCCAAATGTTTGGGGGCTCTGGGGGTTTATGGGGGGACCCCAAATATTTGGGGGGTCCAGGGGGGGTTATGGGGGGACCCCAAATATTTGGGGGGTCTGGGGGGGACCCCAAAACTTTGGGGGGTCGTGGGGGTTATGGGGGGACCCCAAATATTTGGGGGGGTCTGGAGGGGGTTTGGGGACCCCAAATGTTTGGGGGGGTCTGGGGGGGTCTCAATGTCCAGGGGGGTCCCCAAGTTGCTTCATCTGCAAAGAGGTGACAAAGTTTAGTTTGGGGGGGTCCCCATGATTTTGGGGACCCCTCCCCAATTTTGGGGTCCCCCCCCCCCGTTACCTTATTCAAAGTGGAGGCGCTTGGCGGGGGGGGGGTCCCCAAAACCTTCAATGTCCACGAGGTCCCCGGAGGTGTCGCTGTCACCTGGGGGGGGATCTGGGGGGGGGACACCCCAAAATATGGGGGGAGGGGGGGGTTAGAGATATGGGGGGGACCCCAAAATATGGGGGGGACCCCAATTTATTAAAGGGGGGGGGAGAGATATGGGAGGGACCCCAATATTAAAGTGGGGGGGGAGAGATACGGGGGGGACCCCAATATTAAAGGGGGGGTAAGATATGGGGGGACCCCGAAATTTAAGGGGGGAGGATAGAGATATGGGGGGGACCCCAAAATATGAGGGGACCCCAATATTAAAGGGGTGGGGAGATATATGGGGGGGACCCCAAAATATGGGGGGACCCCAATATTAAAGGGGGGGGGAGATATATGGGGGGGACCCCAAAATATCGGGGGACCTCAATATTAAAGGGGGGAGTAGAGATATGGGGGGGAACCCAAAATATGGGGGACCCCAATATTAAAGGGGGGGGGAGAGATAAGGGGGGGACCCAAAAATTAAAGGGGAGTTAGAGATATGAGGGGGACCCCAAAATATGGAGGGACCCCAATATTAAAGGGGGGGAAGATATGGGGGGACCCCAAAATATGGGGGGGACCCCAATATTTAAGGGGGGCATAGAGATATGGGGGGGACCCCAATTTATTAAAGGGGGGGGTAAGATATGAGGGGACCCCGAAATTTAAGGGGGGGGGATAGAGATATTGAGGGGACCCTAAAATATGGGGGGACCCCAAAATTTAAGGGGGGGGGGGAGATATGGGGGGGACCCCAATATTAAAGGGGGGAGGGGGAAGATATGGAGGGACCCCGAAATTAAAGGGGGGGGGGGGTGAATTGGGCCATGGGGGAGGAGTCAAGGAGGGGACCCCCAAAATCAATGGGGGGTTCCATGGGGGTCGGGGGGGGGACCCCTCAAATCTAAAGGGGGGATGGAGGGTCCATGGGGGGGGGGGGGGTCAATGGGGCCATGGGGGAGGGGACCCCAAAACTAATGGGGGGGTGGGGGCAATGGGGCCATGGGGGAGGGGTCAAGAGGGGTCCCCCCAAAATCAATGTGGGGGGGGTCACTAGGGGTTCCCCCAAAATCAATGGGGGGGTCCATGGGGGTCAGGGGGGGAGACCCCAAAATCAATGGGGGGGGGGGGGGGCGGGGGGATCAATGAGTCCATGGGGGAGGGGTCAAGGGGGGGACCCCAAAATCAATGGGGGGGGGTCAATTGGACCATGGGGGAGGGGTCAAGGGGGGGACCCCCCAAAGTCAATGGGGGGGATCAATGGGTCAATGGGGGAGGGGTCAATGGGGGGTCCCTCCAAAATCAATGGGGGGGGGTCAATGGGTCAATGGGGGAGGGGTCAAGGGGGGGACCCCAAAATCAATGGGGGGGGTCAATTGGACCATGGGGGAGGAGTCAAGGGGGGGTCCCCCCAAAATCAATGGGGGGGGGGGTCACTGAGGGTCCCCCCAAAATCAATGGGGGGGGGTCAATTGGACCATGGGGGAGGGGTCAAGGGGGGGACCCCCCAAAGTCAATGGGGGGGATCAATGGGTCAATGCGGGAGGGGTCAATGGGGGGTCCCTCCAAAATCAATGGGGGGGGGGGTCACTGAGGGTCCCCCCAAAATCAATGGGGGGGGGTCAATGGGTCAATGGGGGAGGGGTCAAGGGGGGGACCCCAAAATCAATGAGGGGGGTCAATTGGACCATGGGGGAGGGGTCAAGGGGGGGGTCCCCCTAAAATCAATGGGGGGGGTCAATGGGTCAATGGGGGAGGGGTCAAGGGGGGGTCCCTCCAAAATCAATGGGGGGGGGGGGGTCACTGAGGGTCCCCCCAAAATCAATGGGGGGGGGTCAATGGGTCAATGGGGGAGGGGTCAAGGGGGGGACCCCAAAATCAATGGGGGGGGTCAATTGGACCATGGGGGAGGAGTCAAGGGGGGGGGTCCCCCCAAAATCAATGGGGGGGGGTCAATGGGTCAATGGGGGAGGAGTCAAGGGGGGGTCCCTCCAAAATCAATGGGGGGGGGGGTCACTGAGGGTCCCCCAAAATCAATGGGGGGGGTCAATGGGTCAATGGGGGAGGGGTCAAGGGGGGGACCCCAAAATCAATGGGGGGGGTCAATTGGACCATGGGGGAGGAGTCAAGGGGGGGGTCCCCCCAAAATCAATGGGGGGGGGGGGGTCACTGAGGGTCCCCCAAAATCAATGGGGGGGGGTCAATGGGTCAATGGGGAGGGGTCAAGGGGGGGGTCCCCCAAAGTCAATGGGGGGGATCAATGGGTCAATGGGGGAGGGGTCAATGGGGGGTCCCTCCAAAATCAATGGGGGGGGGGGGTCACTGAGGGTCCCCCAAAATCAATGGGGGGGGGGTCACTGAGGGTCCCCCCAAAATCAATGGGGGGGGGGTCAATGGGTCAATGGGGGAGGGGTCAAGGGGGGGACCCCAAAATCAATGGGGGGGGTCAATTGGACCATGGGGGAGGGGTCAAGGGGGGGGTCCCCCCAAAGTCAATGGGGGGGATCAATGGGTCAATGGGGGAGGGGTCAATGGGGGGTCCCTCAAAAATCAATGGGGGGGGGGGTCACTGAGGGTCCCCCCAAAATCAATGGGGGGGGGTCAATGGGTCAATGGGGGAGGGGTCAAGGGGGGGGTCCCCCCAAAGTCAATGGGGGGGATCAATGGGTCAATGGGGGGGGGTCAATGGGTCAATGGGGGAGGGGTCAAGGGGGGGACTCCAAAATCAATGGGGGGGGTCAATTGGACCATGGGGGAGGGGTCAAGGGGGGGGTCCCCCCAAAATCAATGAGGGGGGGTCAATGGGTCAATGGGGGAGGGGTCAAGGGGGGGTCCCTCCAAAATCAATGGGGGGGGTCAATTGGACCATGGGGGAGGGGTCAAGGGGGGGGGTCCCCCCAAAATCAATGGGGGGGGGGTCAATGGGGGAGGGGTCAAGGGGGGGACCCCAAAATCAATGGGGGGGGTCAATTGGACCATGGGGGAGGGGTCAAGGGGGGGACCCCCCAAAGTCAATGGGGGGGATCAATGGGTCAATGGGGGAGGGGTCAATGGGGGGTCCCTCCAAAATCAATGGGGGGGGGTCAATGGGTCAATGGGGGAGGAGTCAAGGGGGGGTCCCTCCAAAATCAATGAGGAGGGGGGGTCACTGAGGGTCCCCCCAAAATCAATGGGGGGGGGGTCAATGGGTCAATGGGGGAGGGGTCAAGGGGGGGACCCCAAAATCAATGGGGGGGGTCAATTGGACCATGGGGGAGGAGTCAAGGGGGGGGTCCCCCCAAAATCAATGGGGGGGGGGGTCACTGAGGGTCCCCCCAAAATCAATGGGGGGGGGTCAATGGGTCAATGGGGGAGGGGTCAAGGGGGGGACCCCAAAATCAATGGGGGGGGTCAATTGGACCATGGGGGAGGGGTCAAGGGGGGGGACCCCAAAATCAATGGGGGGGGTCAATTGGACCATGGGGGAGGAGTCAAGGGGGGGGTCCCCCCAAAATCAATGGGGGGGGGTCAATGGGTCAATGGGGGAGGGGTCAAGGGGGGGTCCCTCCAAAATCAATGGGGGGGGTCAATTGGACCATGGGGGAGGGGTCAAGGGGGGGGGTCCCCCCAAAATCAATGGGGGGGGGGGTCACTGAGGGTCCCCCAAAAATCAATGGGGGGGGGGCAATGGGTCAATGGGGGAGGGGTCAAGGGGGAGACCCCAAAATCAATGGGGGGGGTCAATTGGACCATGGGGGAGGGGTCAAGGGGGGGGTCCCCCCAAAATCAATGGGGGGGGTCAATGGGTCAATGGGGGAGGGGTCAAGGGGGGTTCCCCCCAAATCAATGGGGGGGTCCATGGGGGTCAGGGGGGGGGGATCCCCCAAATCTAAAGGGGGGATGGGGGGGGTCCCCCCAAAATCAATGTGGGGGGAGGGGGGGGGGTCCCCACCTGCCGCTTTGTGCTTCTTGCCGGGGGGGTCATGGGGGGTCACGGGGGCGGGGGAGGGGGGGACCCCAAGTTGGGGTGTCCCCCCTCCCCCCCCCCCTTTCCGGGGCCCCTTTTTGGGGGAGTCCCCCTGGGGGGGGTGGGGGAGGGGCAGCCCGGCCTCTTCGTAACTTTTCCTCTTGGCGGCCGCTTTGATTTGAGCCCTGGAAACCCAATTAAACGCCTCATTAATTAATGAGGGGGGCGGGGTTAATGAGTGGGGGGGGTTAATGGGGGGGGAGGGGAGCTCATTAGGGTGCTAACGAGCCCTATGTGTTAATTACAGGGTCCGCTCCTTGATGAGGGCGCTGATCCGGTTGAGGTCGTCGCCGAAGCGTCGCACGGCGGCGCGGAGCTGATCCAGCTCCTGCGGGGTCCACTTGGCGCTGGGGGGGGGGCCTATAGCGTCTATACGTGCTCTATAGGGACCCTATGGCGTCTATATGGACCCTATGGTGTCTGTATGTATCCCATGTGGGACCTAGATGGACCCCAGAGTACCTATATGGACGCTAGATGGATCCTACAGCAGCCATGAGTACCCTATATGGACCCTACATGCACCCTAGAGCACCCATATGGACCCTATATGGACCCTACGGCACCTATATGTACCCTATGTGGACCCTAGATGTACTCTAGAGTACCTATATGTACCCCATGGGGAGCCTAGAGCACCTATATGTACCCTAGATGGACCCTAGATGGACCCTAGATGGACCCTAGAGCACCTATATGGACCCTAGAGCACCTATATGGACCCTATATGGACCCTACAGCACCTATATGTACCCTATGTGGACCCTACATGTACTCTAGAGCACCTATACATACCCTACATGTGACCTAGACACACCCTATAACATCTATACATAGCCTACATGGACCCTAGATGAACCCTAGGGCACATATATGGACCTCATGGGAAGCCTAGAGCACCTATACGTACCCTACATGTAACCTAGACACACCCTATAGCATCTATACATACCCTATATGGACCCTAGATGTACCCCAGAGCACCTATATGGACCCCATGGGGAGCCTAAAGCACCCATACGTACCCTATGTGGACCCTAGATGGACCCTAGAGCACCTATATGGACCCTATATGGACCCTACAGCACCCATACATACCCTATGTGGACCCTACATGCACCCTAGAGCACCTATATGGACCCTACATGGACCCTAGAGCACCTGTATCTACCCCATGGGGAGCCTAGAGCACCTATACGAACCCTATACGTACCCTAGACATACCCTATAGCATCTATACGTACCCTACATGTAACCTAGACACATCCTATAGCATCTATACATACCCTATATGGACCCTAGAGGTACCCTAGAGCACCTATATGTACCCCATGGGCAGCCTAGAGCACCTATACGTACCCTACAAGGACCCCAGAACACCTAGAGATACCCTATGAGAAGCCTATAGCATCTATACGTAGCATATATATACCCTAGACCATCTATACATACGCTATATGTACCCTATAGTTACCCTATAGCATCCATACCTATGCTATGGGGAGCCTATAGCATCTATACGCACCCTAGGCATACCCTATAGCATCTATACATACCCTACACATACCTATACACACCCTATACGCACCCTATACGTACCATAGACATACCCTACGGCATCTATACATCCCCTACATAGACCCTAGATGGACCCTAGAGCACCTATACATACTCTAGACATACCCTATACACACCCTATACACCTATACGTACCCTATATGTAACCTATACATACCCTATACGTACGCTATACACACCCTATAGCACCTATACATATCCTAGACATACCCTATACATACCCTATAGCATCTATACACACCCTGTACACACCCTATACACACCCTATAGAGACCCTACAGCACCTACATGGACCCTATACATACCCTATAACACCTATATGCACCCTAGACATACCCTATAGCACTTATACATGCCCTATACGCACTTTAGACGTACCCTATAGCACTTATACACACCCTATACACACCCTATAGCACCTATATGTACCCTAGACATACTCTAGACACACCCTATACACCTATACGTACCCTAGATGTACCCTAGAGCACCTATACATACCCTATACATACACTATAGCACCTATAGCGTCCTATACATACCCTATAGAAACCCTATACATACGCTATGCACACCCTATAGAGACCCTATACACACCCTACAGAGACTCTATACACACCCTATAGAGACCCTATACATACCCTATGGAGACCCTATACATACCCTATGCACACCCTATAGCACCTATAGCACCTATACAGATCCTAGAGTACCTATACAGACCCTATACACAGCCTACAGCACCTGTACATACTCTATAGCACCTATACATACACTATAGAGACCCTATAGCACCTATACACACTCTATAGCACCTATACATACACTATAGCGCCTATAGCACCTATACATACGCTACGACACCTACACGTACCCTTTAGAGACCCTACAGCACCTATACACACCCTATAGAAACTCCATAGCACCTATACACACCATATAGAGACCCTCTAGCACCTATAGCATCTACAGCAGCTATACACACTCTATAGAGACCCTATAGCACCCAGAGATACCCTATAGATACCCTATGGGGAGCCTATAGCACCTATAAATACCCTATAGACAACCTATAGATACCCTATTGATACCCTTGAGATACCCTATAGATACCTTATAGCACCTATACATACCAAATGGACACCCTATAGATACTCTATGGGGAGCCTACAGCACCTATACATAACCTATAGCACCTATAGAACCTACAGACACCCTATAGAAACCCCCAAACCCCCCATATGGGCCCCATAACAACCCCAAACCCCCATAGTGACCCCATAGGGACCCCATAGACACCCCATAGGACCCCCCCAATCTATAGGTCCCCTATAGGTCCCTATAGGTCCCATGTCTTACCCGGCGAGAGAGGAGTCGCAGACCCCTATAGGGACCCCAAACCCCCCATATGGGCCCCATAATGACCCCAAACCTCCATAGTGGCCCCATAGAGACCCCCCCAATCTATACATCCCCTATAGGTCCCTATAGGTCCCATATCTCACCTGGTGGGGGAGGACTCACACACCCCTATAGGAACCCTGTGACCCCCCATAACGCCCCCAAACCCCCATAGTGACCCCATAGGGACCCCATAGAGACCCCATAGGACCCCCCCCATTCTATACATCCCCTATAGGTCCTCTATAGGCCCCATATCTTACCCAGCTGGGGAGGAGTCGCATACCCCTATAGGGACCCCAAACCTCCCATATGGGCCCCATAATAACCCCAAACCCCCATAGTGACCCCATAGAGACCACATAGGGACCCCCTCCCATCTATAGGTCCCCCCCATTCTATACATCCCCTATAGGTCCCATATCTTACCTGGAGGGGGAGGAGTCACAAACCCCTATAGGGACCCCAAACCTCCCATATGGGCCCCATAATGACCCCAAACCCCCATATGGACCCCATACAGACCCCATAGGGACCCCATAGGACAACCAAATTCTATAGGTCCCCTATAGGTCCCATATCTCACCTGGCGGGGGAGGACTCACACACCCCTATAGGAACCCTGTGACCCCCCATAACCCCCCCAAACCCCCATAGTGACCCCATAGTGACCCCATAGGGACCCCATAGAGAACCCCCCCGATCTATAGGTCCCCTATAGGTCCCTATAGGCCCCATATCTCACCCGGCGGGGGAGGAGTCGCAGACCCCTATAGATACCCCAAACCTCCCATAGAGGCCCCATAATAACCCCAACCCCCCATAGTGACCCCATAGAGACCCCCCCAATCTATACATCCGCTATAGGTCCCTATAGGTCCCATATCTCACCTGGTGGGGGAGGACTCACACACCCCTATAGGAACCCTGTGACTCCCCATAACCCCCCCAAACCCCTATAGTGACCCCATAGGGACCCCATAGAGACCCCCCCCGATCTATAGGTCCCCTATAGGTCCCTATAGGCCCCATATCTCACCCGGCGGGGGAGGAGTCGCAGACCCCTATAGGGACCCGAAACCTCCCATAGAGACCCCATAATAACCCCAACCCCCCATAGGACCTCCCCTCACTCTATAGGTCCCCCCCATTCTATACATCCCCTATAGGTCCCATATCTCACCTGGTGGGGGAGGACTCACACACCCCTATAGGAACCCTGTGACCCCCCATAACCCCCCCAAACCCCCATAGTGACCCCATAGGGACCCCATAGGGACCCCCCCCGATCTATAGGTCCCCTATAGGTCCCTATAGGCACCATATCTCACCCAGCGGGAGAGGAGTCGCAGACCCCTATAGGGACCCGAAACCTCCCATAGAGACCCCATAATAACCCCAACCCCCCATAGTGACCCCATAGAGACCCCCCCAATCTATACATCCCCTATAGGTCTCTATAGGTCCCATATCTCACCCGGCGGGGGAGGACTCACACACCCCTATAGTGACCCTGTGACCCCCCATAACGCCCCCAAACCCCCATAGGGACCCCATAGTGACCCCATAGACACCCCATAGGATCCCCCCAATCTATAGGTCCCCTATAGGTCCCTATAGGCACCATATCTCACCCGGCGGGGGAGGACTCACACACCCCTATAGGAACCCTGTGACCCCCCATAACCCCCCCAAACCCCCATAGTGACCCCATAGAGACCCCATAGGGACCCCATAGGGACCCCCCCCGATCTATAGGTCCCCTATAGGTCCCTATAGGCGCCATATCTCACCCAGCAGGAGAGGAGTCGCAGACCCCTATAGGGACCCCAAACCTCCCATAGAGACCCCATAATAACCCCAACCCCCCACAGGACCTCCCCCACCATCTATAGGTCCCCCCCATTCTATAGGTCCCCTATAGGTCCCATATCTCACCTGGTGGGGGAGGACTCACACACCCGTATAGGAACCCTGTGACCTCCCATAACCCCCCCAAACCCCCATAGTGACCCCATAGGGACCCCATAGGGACCCCCCCCGATCTATAGGTCCCCTATAGGTCCCTATAGGCGCCATATCTCACCCAGCAGGAGAGGAGTCGCAGACCCCTATAGGGACCCCAAACCTCCCATATGGGCCCCATAATAACCCCAGCCCCCCATAGGGACCCCATAGGACCTCCCCCCACTCTATAGGTCCCCCCCATTCTATACATCCCCTATAGGTCCCATATCTCACCTGGTGGGGGAGGAGTCGCAGACCCCTATAGGAACTCCAAACCTCCCATATGGGCCCCATAACGACCCCAAACCCCCATAGTGACCCCATAGGACCTCCCCCCACTCTATAGATCCCCCCCATTCTATAGGTCCCTATAGGCGCCATATCTCACCCAGCGGGAGAGGAGTCGCAGACCCCTATAGGAACCCCAAACCTCCCATATGGGCCCCATAACGACCCCAAACCCCCATAGTGACCCCATAGACACCCCATAGAGACCTCCCCAATCTATACATCCCCTATAGGTCCCCTATAGGTCCCATATCTCACCCGGCGGGGGAGGAATCGCAGACCCCTATAGGGACCCCAAACCCCCCATATGGGCCCCATAATGACCCCAAACCCCCATAGTGACCCCATAGAGACCACATAGGGACCCCCCCCCGATCTATAGGTCCCCTATAGGTCCCTATAGGCGCCATATCTCACCCGGCGGGGGAGGACTCACACACCCGTATAGGAACCCTGTGACCCCCCATAACCCCCCCAAACCCCCATAGTGACCCCATAGGGACCCCATAGGACCCCCCCTGATCTATAGATCCCCTATAGGTCCCTATAGGCGCCATATCTCACCCGGCGGGGGAGGACTCACACACCCCTATAGGAACCCTGTGACCCCCCATAACCCCCCCAAACCCCCATAGTGACCCCATAGGGACCCCATAGGACCCCCCCTGATCTATAGATCCCCTATAGGTCCCTATAGGCGCCATATCTCACCCGGCGGGGGAGGACTCACACACCCGTATAGGAACCCTGTGACCCCCCATAACCCCCCCAAACCCCCATAGTGACCCCATAGGGACCCCATAGGACCCCCCCTGATCTATAGATCCCCTATAGGTCCCTATAGGCGCCATATCTCACCCGGCGGGGGAGGACTCACACACCCCTATAGGAACCCTGTGACCCCCCATAACCCCCCTAAACCCCCATAGTGATCCCATAGGGACCCCATAGAGACCCCCCCCCATCTATAGGTCCCCTATAGGTCCCTATAGGCGCCATATCTCACCCGGCGGGGGAGGAGTCGCAGACCGGGTGCAGCTGCATCGTCAGCTCCCCCAGTTTGGTGAAGGCGGCGCCGGCGGCCGAGAAGATCTCACCGACCTGCGCATACTGGTTAGACTGGTTTATACTGGTTTATACTGGTTTGGATTGGTTTATACTGGTTTGGACTGGTTATACTGGTTTGGACTGGTTTGGATTGGGTTGGACTGGGTTGGGCTGGTTATACTGGTTTGGACTGGGTTGGACTGGGTTGGATTGGTTTATACTGGTTTGGATTGGTTTATACTGGTTTGGACTGGGTTGGACTGGGTTGGACTGGTTTGGATTGGTTTGGGCTGGTTTGGACTGGGTTGGACTGGGTTGGACTGGTTTGGATTGGTTTGGGCTGGTTTGGACTGGTTTGGACTGGGTTGGACTGGTTTGGATTGGTTTGGGCTGGTTTGGACTGGGTTGGACTGGGTTGGACTGGTTTGGATTGGTTTGGACTGGGTTGGACTGGGTTGGATTGGTTTATACTGGTTTGGACTGGTAATACTGGTTTGGACTGGGTTGGATTGGGTTGGACTGGGTTGGACTGGGTTGGACTGGGTTGGACTGGGTTGGGCTGCTTATACTGGTTTGGACTGGGTTGGACTGGGTTGGACTGGTTATACTGGGTTATACTGGTTATATTGGTTTGTATTGGTTTGTACTGGTTATACTGGATTGTACTGGTTTGTACTGGTTATACTGGTTTGTACTGGTTATACTGGGTTATACTGGGTTATACTGGTTTGTACTGGTTATACTGGGTTGGACTGGTTTGTATTGGTTTGTAATGGTTTGTACTGGTTATATTGGTTTGTATTGGTTTGTACTGGTTATACTGGGTTATACTGGATTATATTGGTTTGTATTGGTTTATACTGGTTATACTGGGTTATATTGGTTTGTATTGGTTTGTACTGGTTATACTGGGTTATATTGGTTTGTATTGGTTTGTACTGGTTATACTGGGTTATATTGGTTTGTATTGGTTTCTACTGGTTTGTATTGGTTTCTACTGGTTATATTGGTTTGTATTGGTTTGTATTGGTTTGTACTGGTTATATTGGGTTATATTGGTTTGTATTGGTTTGTACTGGTTATACTGGTTATACTGGGTTATACTGGTTTGTATTGGTTTGTATTGGTTTGTACCGGTTATACTGGGTTATACTGGGTTATACTGGTTTGTATTGGTTTGTATTGGTTTCTACTGGTTATACTGGTTTGTATTGGTTCGTACTGGTTATACTGGTTTATATTGGTTTGTACTGGTTATACTGGGTTATAGTGGGTTATACTGGGTTATACTGGTTTGTATTGGTTTGTACTGGGGGCACTGGGAGGGTCTCACCAACCTGTAACTGGTTATACTGGGGGAAGTGGTTATTCTGGTTATACTGGTTATACTGGGTTATACTGGGTTATATTGGGGAACTGGTTATACTGGGTTATACTGGGTTATAGTGGTTACACTGGGTTATACTGGTTTATACTGGTTTAACTGGTTTATAATGGGATAAACTGGTTTATAATGGGATAAAGTGGTTTATAATGGGATGAACTGGTTTATAATGGGATGAACTGGTTTATAATGGGATAAACTGGTTTATAATGGGATGAACTGGTTTATAATGGGATGAACTGGTTTATAATGGGATAAACTGGTTTATAATGGGATAAACTGGTTTATAATGCGATAAACTGGTTTATAATGGGATGAACTGGTTTATAATGGGATGAACTGGTTTATAATGGGACGAACTGGTTTATAATGGGATGAACTGGTTTATAATGGGATAAACTGGTTTATAATGGGATGAACTGGTTTATAATGGGATGAACTGGTTTATAATGGGACGAACTGGTTTATAATGGGATGAACTGGTTTATAATGGGATGAACTGGTTTATACTGGGATGAACTGGTTTATAATGGGATGAACTGGTTTATACTGGGATGAACTGGTTTATAATGGGATAAACTGGTTTATAATGGGATGAACTGGTTTATAATGGGATGAACTGGTTTATAATGGGATGAACTGGTTTATAATGGGATGAACTGGTTTATACTGGGATAAACTGGTTTATAATGGGACGAACTGGTTTATAATGGGATAAACTGGTTTATAATGGGATGAACTGGTTTATAATGGGATAAACTGGTTTATAATGGGATAAACTGGTTTATAATGGGATAAACTGGTTTATAATGGG
>NW_027659969.1:20277-70755 GCF_963082525.1 Nesoenas mayeri
GTCCATCTGTCCCCATATCCCCATGTCCCCATATCCCCCTGTCCACATGTCCATCTGTCCCCATATCCATTGTCCCCATGTCCCCATGTCCCCATGTCCCCATATCCCCAATCCCCATATCCCCATGTCCATCTGTCCCCATATCCCCCTGTCCCCCTCGTCCCCATGTCCCCATGTCCCCTGTCCCCATGTCCCAATGTCCATCTGTCCCCATGTCCCCCCTGTCCCCATATCCCAATGTCCCCCTGTCCCCATGTCCATCTGTCCCCATGTCCCCTCCCCCCCCACGTCACCCGTGCCGCTGAGTCACCACCTCAAAGGGACCCAGGCGTCCGGGCCCCTCCCCCCCCCCTCCCCTTTCCCTCCCCCCCCCCCCCCCCCCCTTTACAACAAGAAGCGACAAATCAGCGCTGGCCCTTTAAATGCCCCTCCCCCCACCCCCCCCCCATGTCCCCTCCCCCCCCCCCCTCCCCCCCCCCCCCCCGGGGTCACATTGAGGAACTTGACATTTGAGAGCTAAAAATAGACCTTGCACGCGCCTGCCCCGCCCCCCCCCCGCTCTGACAGGGGACCCAGGCGTCCGGGAAGGACCCAGGCGTCCGGGAGGGACCCAGGCGTCCGGGTCCCCCACCCCCCCTCCCCCCCGCAGAGGGGACCCAGGCGTTCGGGACACACCCCCCCAACAGGGGACCCAGGCGTCCGGGAGGGGAACCCCCCCATGCCACCCCCCATAGGGGACCCAGGCGTTCAGGAGGGGGAACCCCCCCCATGCCACCCCCCATAGGGGACCCAGGCGTTCGGGAGGGACCCAGGCGTTCGGCCCCCCCCATAACCTCCCGACCCCCATGGGGGACCCAGGCGTTCGGGAGGGGGAACCCCCCCCATCCCACCCCCCATAGGGGACCCAGGCGTTCGGGAGGGACCCAGGCATCCGGGACCCCTCATAACCCCCTCCATCCCCATAGGGGACCCAGGCGTCCGAGAGGGACCCAGGCGTTCGGGCCCCCCCCATAACTCCCCCCACCCCCATAGGGGACCCAGGCGTTCGGGAGGGACCCAGGCGCCCGGGAGGGGGAACCCCTCTATTCCCCTCTCCTATAGGGGACCCAGGCGTCCGAGTCCCCCCCCCCCCCACCTCCCATAGGGGACCCAGGCGTTCGGGAGGGACCCAGGCGTCCGGGAGGGGGAACCCCCCCATTCCCTCCCCTATAGGGGACCCAGGCGTCCGAGTCCCCCCCCCCCCCCCACCTCCCATAGGGGACCCAGGTGTCCGAGTCCCCCCCCCCACCTCCCATAGGGGACCCAGGCGTCCGGGAGGGGGAACCCCTCTATTCCCCCCCCCTATAGGGGACCCAGGCGTCCGGGAGGGGGAACCCCCCCATTCCCCCCCACCCCATAGGGGACCCAGGCGTCCGAGTCCCCCCCCCCCCCCCATAACCCCCAATGGGGACCCAGGCGTCCGAGTCCCCCCCATCCCCCATAGGGGATCCCCCCCCATTTGTGGGCGTGTCCGGGGGTGTGTCCCGAGTGGGCGTGTCCCCCCAGGCCCCGCCCCCCGGCCCCGCCGCCCGCCCCACGCACCATAACCGACCCATAACTGACCCATAACTGACCCCCCCGCCCCATAACCGCCCCATAACTGACCCCTATTGACCCCCCTATTGACCCATAACTGATCCCTATTAACCCCTCTGGCCCCTCCGCCCCATAACTGACCCCTATTGACCCCTATAGACCCATAACTGCCCCCTATAGACCAGTAACTGACCCCTATTGACCCCTATTGACCCCTATTGACCCCCCTATAGACCCAGAACTGCCCCCTCTAGATCCCTATTGACTCCCCTATAGACCCATAACTGACCCCCCCAGACCCATAACTGACCCCTATTGACTCCCCCAGACCCATAACTGACCCCTATAGACCCCTATAGCCCCATAACTGCCCCCTATAGCCCCATAACTGACCCCTATAGACCCCTATAGACCCCTATTGACCTCCCCTGCCCCATAGCTGACCCCTGTTGACCCCCCCATAGAGCCATAACTGACCCCTATAGACCCATAACTGACCCCTATAGACCCCCCTATAGCCCCATAACTGACCCCTATAGACCCTATTGACCCCCCCATAGACCCATAACTGACCCCTATAGACCCCTATTGACCCCCCTGCCCCATAACTGACCCCTATAGACCCCTATTGACCCCCCTGCCCCATAGCTGACCCCTATTGACCCTCCTATAGCCCCATAACTAACCCCTATAGACCCCTATAGACCCCCCATAGACCCATAACTGACCCCTATTGACCCCCCTATAGCCCCATAACTATCCCCCATAGACCCCTATAGACCCCCCATAGCCCCATAACTATCCCCTATAGATCCCTATAGACCCCCCATAGACCCCTATAGACCCCCCTATAGCCCCATAACTACCCCCTATAGACCCCCTATAGACCCCCTATAGACCCCCCCGACCCCCATTGACCCCCAGCCCCCAATTTCCCCCTCCCCCCCCCAACCCCCCTCCCCCCCTAATTAATTCCCCTCCCCCCCCTATTAATTAATTAACCCCCTGGTTAATTAAGCGCGATGCCCAGCGGGTTCCAGCAGATCCAGGAGGAGGAGGTGACGGGGGGGGGGGGGGGGAGGGGCGATGTGGGGTCACTTGGGGGGCAGGGGAGTGGGGGACCCAGGCGTTCGGGACCCCCCCCAAAAGGGGACCCAGGCGTCCGGGCGCTTTCCCAAATAAGGGGAATTTTCATGGCCAACGGGCCCGATCCCGGGGGGGTCGCGACTCCGGGTGCAATAGGGGACCCAGGAGTTCGGGAGGGGACCCAGGAGTTCGGGAGGGGACCCCTTCCCCCCCCTCTTCTCGCTCAATTGACCTCTGAGGGACCCAGGCGTCCGGGGACAGTATGGGGGGGGGGGGGGGCGGTATGGGGAGGGGGGGGGGGGGTCTCGGACACCTGGGTCCCTTTTGGGGTGGGGGGGGGAGTCCCGGACGCCTGGGTCCCTTGGGGGGGAGTTTGGGGGAGGAGAGTCCCGGACGCCTGGGTCCCTTGTGTGTGGGAGGGGGTCCCGAACTCCTGGGTCCCTTGGGGGGAGTTTGGGGGAGGGGAGTCCCGAACGCCTGGGTCCCTTTTTGGGGGGGGCGTCTCGGACGCCTGGGTCCCTTTTGGGGGGGGAGGGAGTCCCGGACGCCTGGGTCCCTTGTGTGGAGGGGGGCGTCCCGAACTCCTGGGTCCCTTGTGGGGGGTGGGGGAGGTTAATCCCGGACGCCTGGGTCCCTTGGGGAGAGTGGGGGAGGGGAGTCCCGGACGCCTGGGTCCCTTTTGGCGGGGGGGGGGTCCCGGACGCCTGGGTCCCTTGGGGGGAGTTTTGGGGAGGGGAGTCCCGGACGCCTGGGTCCCTTTTGGCGGGGGGGGGTCTCGGACGCCTGGGTCCCTTTTGGGGTGGGGGGGGGGAGTCCCGGACGCCTGGGTCCCTTTTTGGGGGGGGAGGGGTCTCGAACTCCTGGGTCCCTTGTGGGGGGTGGGGGAGGTTAATCCCGGACGCCTGGGTCCCTTGGGGAGAGTGGGGGAGGGGAGTCCCGGACGCCTGGGTCCCTTTTTGGGGGGGAAAGTCCCGGACGCCTGGGTCCCTTTTGGCGGGAGGGGAGGAAGTCCCGAACGCCTGGGTCCCTTGGGGGGGAGTTTGGGGGGGGGGGAGTTTGGGGGAGGAGAGTCCCGAACGCCTGGGTCCCTTTTTTGGGGGGGGTCTCGGACGCCTGGATCCCTTTTGGGGGGGGAGGGGGAGGAGGGAGTCCCGGACGCCTGGGTCCCTTTTTGGGGGGGGGTCTCGGACGCCTGGGTCCCTTTTTTGGGGGGGGAGGGAGTCCCGGACGCCTGGGTCCCTTGGGGAGAGTGGGGGAGGGGAGTCCCGGACGCCTGGGTCCCTTGTGTGTGGGAGGGGGTCCCGAACTCCTGGGTCCCTTGGGGGGAGTTTGGGGGAGGGGAGTCCCGGACGCCTGGGTCCCTTGGGGGGCTTGGAGGAGGTTAATCCCGGACGCCTGGGTCCCTTTTTTGGGGGGGAGGGGGAGTCCCGAACGCCTGGGTCCCTTTTTGGGGGGGGGAGTCCCGGACGCCTGGGTCCCTTGGGAGGAGTTTGGGGGAGGGGAGTCCCGGACGCCTGGGTCCCTTTTGGGGTGGGGGGAGTCTCGGACGCCTGGGTCCCTTGGGGGGGAGTTTGGGGGAGGAGAGTCCCGGACGCCTGGGTCCCTTGTGTGTGGGAGGGGGTCCCGAACTCCTGGGTCCCTTGGGGGGAGTGGGGGAGGGGAGTCCCGAACGCCTGGGTCCCTTTTTGGGGGGGGGGTCTCGGACGCCTGGGTCCCTTTTTTGGGGGGGGAGGGAGTCCCGGACGCCTGGGTCCCTTGTGGGGGGGGTGGGAGAGGGGAGTCCCGAAGGCCTGGGTCCCTTTTTTGGGGGGGGTCTCGGACGCCTGGGTCCCTTGGGGGGGAGTTTGGGGGAGGAGAGTCCCGGACGCCTGGGTCCCTTGTGTGTGGGGGGGGGTCCCGAACTCCTGGGTCCCTTGTGGGGGGTGGGGGAGGTTAATCCCGGACGCCTGGGTCCCTTGGGGAGAGTGGGGGGGGGAGTCCCGGACGCCTGGGTCCCTTGGGGGGAGTTTTGGGGAGGGGAGTCCCGGACGCCTGGGTCCCTTTTTGGGGGGGGGAGTCCCGGACGCCTGGGTCCCTTGGGGGGAGTTTGGGGGAGGGGAGTCCCGGACGCCTGGGTCCCTTGGGGGGGTTGGGGAAGGTTAATCCCGGACGCCTGGGTCCCTTTTTTGGGGGGAAGGGGGAGTCCCGGACGCCTGGGTCCCTTTTTGAGGGGGGGGGTCTCGGACGCCTGGGTCCCTTTTGGGGGGGGTGGGGGAGTTGGGGGAGGTTAATCCCGGACGCCTGGGTCCCCTGGGGGCAGGTCGGGGGTGTGGCGGGGGTGGGGGGAGGGCTCACCCGGACGCCTGGGTCCATGATCCCACCCCCAGCCCATCCTCCCTCCCATCTCCGAACGCCTGGGTCCCCCCATCCCATCCCCCCTCCCGGACGCCTGGGTCCCCCCATCCCATCCCATCCCCCACCCCACCCTGGGGTTTCCCCCCCCTCCCCGGACGCCTGGGTCCCTCCCGAACGCCTGGGTCCCCCCATCCCATCCCATCCCATCCCATCCCATCCCCCCTGCCTCCCCGGACGCCTGGGTCCCCCATCCCATCCCATCCCCCACCCAGGGGTCTCCTCCCCTCCCGGACGCCTGGGTCCCCCCATCCCATCCCCCCTCCCCGGACGCCTGGGTCCCTCCCGGACACCTGGGTCCCTTTTCCTGGTCACTTATGATGCCTCCCGGACACCTGGGTCCCCCCATCCCATCCCATCCTCCCCCCATTCCCGGACGCCTGGGTCCCCCCATCCCATCCCATCCCATCCCATCCCATCCCCCCTCCCGGACGCCTGGGTCCCTCCCGGACGCCTGGGTCCCCCCATGCCATCCCATCCCATCCCATCCCATCCCATCCCATCCCATCCCATCCCATCCCCCCTCCCGGACGCCTGGGTCCCTCCCGGACGCCTGGGTCCCCCCATCCTATCCCATCCCCCCCACCGCTCCCCGGACGCCTGGGTCCCCCCATCCCATCCCATCCCCCCCACCGCTCCCCGGACGCCTGGGTCCCCCCATCCCATCCCATCCCCCACCCTGGGGTTTCCCCCCCCTCCCCGGACTCCTGGGTCCCTCCCGGACGCCTGGGTCCCCCCAGGAGGAGGAGGCGGCCCCGCGGGGGGGCGCCGTGACCCCCACGCTGCTCCTCTCGGTCTTCGCCGCCACCCTCAGCTCCTTCCAGTTCGGCTACAACATCGGGGTCATCAACGCGCCCCAAAAGGTACGGCCGCCCGGACGCCTGGGTCCCCTCCTCCCGGACGCCTGGGTCCCCGCCCTGGGCACCTATGACCCCCCCCGGACTCCTGGGTCCCTTTTCCCGGGCACCTTAGGACCCCCTCGGATGCCTGGGTCCCTTCTCTTGGGCACCTATGACCCCCCCCGGATGCCTGGGTCCCTTCTCTTGGGCACCTATGACCCCCCCCGGACGCCTGGGTCCCTTTTCCTGGTCACCTATGATCCCTCCCGGACTCCTGGGTCCCTTCCCTGGGCACCTCTGACCCCTCCCGGACGCCTGGGTCCCTTCTCTTGGGCACCTATGATCCCTCCCGGACGCCTGGGTCCCTTTTCCCGGTCACCTTATGACCCCCTCCCGGATGCCTGGGTCCCTTTTCCCGGTCACCTTATGACCCCCCCGGATGCCTGGGTCCCCTTCTCCTGGGCACCTATGACCCACCCCCGGACACCTGGGTCCCCTCTCCCGGACACCTGGGTCCCCTCTCCCGGACGCCTGGGTCCCTTTTCCTGGTCATTTCTGCCCCCTCCCGGACGCCTGGGTTCCCTTCTCCCGGACGCCTGGGTCCCTTCTCCTGGCCACCTATGACCCCTCCCGGACGCCTGGGTCCCTTTTCCTGGTCATCTATGACCCCTCCCTGGACACCTATGACCCATCCCCGGACGCCTGGGTCCCTTCTCTTGGGCACCTCTGACCCCTCCCGGACGCCTGGGTCCCTTCTCTTGGGCACCTCTGACCCCTCCCGGACGCCTGGGTCCCTTTTCCTGGTCACTTATGACCCACCCCGGACGCCTGGGTCCCTTCTCCCGGACACGTGGGTCCCTTTTCCTGGTCACTTATGATGCCTCCCGGATGCCTGGGTCCCTTTTCCTGGTCCCTTCTGCCCCATTCTGGACTCCTGGGTCCCCTCCCGGACGCCTGGGTCCCTTTTCCTGGTCACCTATGACCCCTCCTTGGACACCTATGAACCCCCCCGGACGCCTGGGTCCCTTTTCCTGGTCCCTTCTGCCCCCTCCCGGACGCCTGGGTCCCCTCCCGGACGCCTGGGTCCCCTCCCGGACGCCTGGGTCCCTCCCCCCGCAGGTGCTGGAGGCGGAGTACAACGCCACGTGGGCGGGGCGCTGGGGCTCCGCCCCTCCCCCCAGCACCATCTCCGCCCTCTGGGCCGCGTCCGTCGCCGCCTTCTCCGTGGGGGGGATGGGCAGCGCGCTGGGGGGCGGGGCGCTGGCCGAGCGCCTCGGCAGGTGGGCGGGGCCTCGAGGGGGCGGGGCTTATAGGGGGTGTGGTCATTGAGGGGGCGGGGTTGCAGGGGGAGAGGCCAATGGGGAGTGGGGGACCTGGGGGAGGGGGCGTAGTTGAGCAGGTGGGTGGGGTCAATGGAGGGGGCGGGGTCATGGAGGGGGCGGGGCTGTAGAGGGAGAGGCCAATATGAGGGGAGGGGGAGGGGTTGGGCAGGTGGGTGGAGTCAATGGAGGGGGCGGGGCTTAGAAGGGGTGTGGTCATGGAGGGGGCGGGGTTGCAGGGGGAGAGGCCAATGGGGGTGCGGGAGTTGGGGGGAGGGGCTTGGCAGGTGGGCGGGGCCTCGAGGGGGCGGGGCTTAGAGGGGGTGTGGTCATGGAGGGGGCGGGGTTGCGCGGGGAGAGGCCAATGGGGAGTGGAGGACCTGGGGGAGGGGGTGTAATTGAGCAGATGGGTGGGGTCAATGGAGAGGGCGGGGTCATGGAGGGGGCGGGGCTGTAGGGGGAGAGGCCAATATGGGGGGAGGGGGAGGGGTTGGGCAGGTGAGTGGGGTCAATGGAGGGGGCGGGGTCAATGGAGGGGGTGGGGTCAATGGAGGGGGCAGGGCTTAGAAGGGGTGTGGTCATGGAGGGGGCGGGGTTGCAGGGGAGAGGCCAATGGGGAGTGGGGGACCTGGGAGAGGGGGCGTAGTTGAGCAGGTGGGGGGGGTCAATGGAGGGGGCGGGGTCATGGAGGGGGCGGGGCTGTAGGGGGAGAGGCCAATATGGGGGTGGGGACCTAAGGGGAGGGGCTTGGCAGGTGGGCGGGGCCTCGAGGAGGCGGGGCTTAGAGGGGGTGTGGTCATTGAGGGGGCGGGGCTGCAGGGGGAGAGGCCAATGGGGAGTGGGGGACCTGGGGGAGGGGGCGTAGTTGAGCAGGTGGGTGGGGTCTGAGTGGGGGTGGAGCTTATGGGGGGTGTGGTCTGCAGGGGAGAGGCCAATGGGGGGTGGGGACCTGGGGGGAGGGGCTTGGCAGGTGGGCGGGGTCAATGGAGGGGGTAGGGTCATGGAGGGGGCGGGGCTGTAGGGGGAGAGGCCAATGGGGTTGGGGCACCTGGAGGAGGGGTTGGGCAGGTGGGCGGGGTTTAAAATGGGGTTGGGGTCAATAGGGGTTGGGTCAGTAAGGGGGCGGGGTCAATAAGGGGGCGGAGTCAATGGAGGGGGTGGGGTCATGGAGGGGGCGGGGCTGTAGGGAGAGAGGCCAATGGGGTTGGGGCACCTGGGGGAGGGGTTGAGCAGTTGGGCGGGGTTTAAAATGGGGGTGGGTTGTATAGGGGGTGTGGTCAATAGGGGGTGGGGTCTATAAGGGGGCGGGGTCAATAAGGGGATGGGGTGTATAAGGGGCGTGGTTTATAAGGGGCGGGGTCAATAAGGTGGGCGTGGTCAATGAGGTGGGCGTGGCCAATAAGGGGGCAAGGTCAATTAGAGGGTGGGGTTAATGGGGGGGTGGTCAGGGAAGGGGCGGGGTCTATAAGGGGGCTTGACGGGTGGGCGTGGCTTAAATGGGCGTGGCCTAAATGGGCAGGGCTTGGGGGTGGGACTTAAGGGGGGCGGGGCCTGGGAGGGCGGGGCTTAAAGAGGAGGGGTGAAAAGGGGCGGAGATTAAGGGGGCGGAGATTAAGGGGGTGGAGCAATGGGATGGGGGAGGGGCCACAGGGCGTGGCTACAAGACAGGGGGCGTGGTCACCAGCATGTGGCCCCGCCCCCTCCCCCCCAGGAAAGGCGCCTTATTGGCCACCAATGGGTTGGCGGTGGTGGGCGGAGCCTTTATGGGCGGGGCCAAGCTGGGCCCCACCTACACCCTCATCATCATTGGCCGCTTCATCGTGGGCGTCTACTCAGGTACCGCCCCTTAAAGGGGCAATGGCGGGGCGGGGGGGGGTCTCTTAAAGGGGCAACGTGGTTGATCTTAAAGGGGCAACGGGGTGGAGGACTCTTAAAGGGGCAATGGGGTGGAGCCTCGTAAAGGGGCAAAGTGGGTGGGGCCTCTTAAAGGGGCAATGGCGTGCATGTAGCATCTCTTAAAGGGGCAATGGGGCCTCTTAAAGGGGCAACATTAGGTGAGGCCTCTTAAGGGGACAATTGTGGGTGGATCCTCTTAAAGGGGCAAAGTAGTTGGGGGCTCTTAAAGGGGCAATGGCGTGCCTGTAGCATCTCTTAAAGGGGCAATGGGGCCTCTTAAAGGGGCAACATTAGGTGGGGCCTCTTAAAGGGGCAATTGTGGATGGATCCTCTTAAAGGGGCAAAGTAGTTGGAGGCTCTTAAAGGGGCAATGGCGTGCATGTAGCATCTCTTAAAGGGGCAATGGGGCCTCTTAAAGGGGCAACATTAGGTGGGGCCTCTTAAAGGGGCAATTGTGGGTGGATCCTCTTAAAGGGGCAAAGTAGTTGGGGGCTCTTAAAGGGGCAATGGCGTGCATATAGCATCTCTTAAAGGGGCAATGGGGCCTCTTAAAGGGGCAACATTAGGTGGGGCCTCTTAAAGGGGCAATTGTGGGTGGATCCTCTTAAAGGGGCAATGGGGTGGATCCTCTTAAAGCGGCAACGGGGTGGATCCTCTTAAAGGGGCAAAGTGGATGGGGCCTCTTAAAGGGGCAACATTAGGTGGGGCCTCTTAAAGGGGCAATTGTGGGTGGATCCTCTTAAAGGGGCAATGGGGTGGATCCTCTTAAAGGGGCAAAGTGGGTGGGGCCTCTTAAAGGGGCAACATTAGGTGGGGCCTCTTAAAGGGGCAATTGTGGGTGGATCTTCTTAAAGGGGCAATGGGGTGGATCCTCTTAAAGCGGCAATGAGGTGTGGTCTCTTAAAGAGGTAATGGGGGAGGGGTCTCTTAAAGGCTCTACGGGGCCTCTTAAAGGGGCAATGGGGTGGATTCTCTTAAAGGGGCAAAGTGGGTGGGGCCTCTTAAAGGGGCAATGGGGTGGATTCTCTTAAAGGGGCAATGGGGGAGGGGCCTCTTAAAGGGGCAACGTTAGGTGGGGCCTCTTAAGGGGACAATTGTGGGTGGGGCCTCTTAAAGGCTCCACGGGTCCTCTTAAAGGGGCACCTGGATGGATCCTCTTAAAGGGGCACCAACGCATTAACATCTCTTAAAGGGGCAACAGCAGTTGAGCTCGGGGGGGCGTGGTCATGCTGGGGAGGGCGTGTCCCCCCCACCCCGTGTGACCACGCCCCCTCCCCGCAGGCCTGGCCTCGGCATTGGTTCCCATGTACGTGGGGGAGATCGCCCCGACGCGCCTGCGGGGGGCGCTGGGGGCGCTGCACCAATTGGGGATCGTCTGCGGGATCCTGGTGGCCCAGGTGGGGGAGGGGAAAAGGGGGAGGGGCCTTGGGGGGGGGAGGGGCCTTGGGGGGGGGAGGGTGGGGGGTGGGCGGGTTCTATGGGGGGTCAATGGGGGGTAATGGGGTGCCTTAAAAGGGTGATTGTGGGTGGGTTCTCTTAAAGGGGCAATGGTGTGTGGTGGCTCTTAAAGGGGCGATGGGGAGGGGCCTCTTAAAGGGGCGATGGCATGTAACGTCTCTTAAAGGGGCAATGGTGTGTGGTGGCTCTTAAAGGGGAGATGGGGAGGGGCCTCTTAAAGGGGCGATGGGGAGGGGCCTCTTAAAGAGGCAATGGGGAGGGGCCTCTTCAAGGGGCGATGGGGAGGGGCCTCTTAAAGGGGCGATGGCATGTAACGTCTCTTAAAGGGGCAATGGCGTGTGGTGGCTCTTAAAGGGGAGATAGGGAGGGGCCTCTTCAAGGGGCGATGGGGAGGGGCCTCTTCAAGGGGCGATGGGGAGGGGCCTCTTAAAGGGGCAATGGGGAGGGGCCTCTTAAAGGGGCGATGGCATGTAACGTCTCTTAAAGGGGCAATGGTGTGTGGTGGCTCTTAAAGGGGCGATGGGGAGGGCCTCTTAAAGGGGCGATGGCATGTAACGTCTCTTAAAGGGGCAATGGTGTGTGGTGGCTCTTAAAGGGGAGATGGGGAGGGGCCTCTTAAAGGGGCGATGGGGAGGGACCTCTTAAAGGGACAATGGCGTGTAATATCTCTTAAAGGGGCAATGGGGAGGGGCCTCTTAAAGAGGCAATGGGGAGGGGCCTCTTAAAGGGGCAATGGCGTGTGGTGGCTCTTAAAGGGGAGATGGGGAGGGGCCTCTTAAAGGGGCGATGGGGAGGGGCCTCTTAAAGGGGCGATGGCGTGTAACGTCTCTTAAAGGGGCGATGGGGAGGGGCCTCTTAAAGAGGCAATGGGGAGGGGCCCCTTAAAGGGGCAATGGCCTGTGGTGTCTCTTAAAGGGGAGATGGGGAGGGGCCTCTTAAAGGGGCGATGGGGAGGGGCCTCTTAAAGGGGCAATGGCGTGTGGTGTCTCTTAAAGGGGCGATGGGGAGGGGCCTCTTAAAGGGGCGATGGGGAGGGGCCTCTTAAAGAGGCAATGGGGAGGGGCCTCTTAAAGGGGCAATGGGGAGGGGCTTCTTAAAGGGGCAATGACGTGTGGTGGTTCTTAAAGGGGCAATGGGGAGGGGCCTCTTAAAGGGACAATGGCGTGTAATATCTCTTAAAGGGGCAATGGGGAGGGGCCTCTTAAAGAGGCAATGGAGAGGGGCCTCTTAAAGGGGCAATGGCGTGTGGTGGCTCTTAAAGGGGAGATGGGGAGGGGCCTCTTAAAGGGGCGATGGGGAGGGGCCTCTTAAAGGGGCGATGGCGTGTAACGTCTCTTAAAGGGGCGATGGGGAGGGGCCTCTTAAAGAGGCAATGGGGAGGGGCCCCTTAAAGGGGCAATGGCCTGTGGTGTCTCTTAAAGGGGCGATGGGGAGGGGCCTCTTAAAGGGGCAATGGCGTGTGGTGTCTCTTAAAGGGGCGATGAGGAGGGGCCTCTTAAAGGGGCGATGGGGAGGGGCCTCTTAAAGAGGCAATGGGGAGGGGCCTCTTAAAGGGGCAATGTGGAGGGGCTTCTTAAAGGGGCAATGACGTGTGGTGGTTCTTAAAGGGGCAATGGGGAGGGGCCTCTTAAAGGGACAATGGCGTGTAATATCTCTTAAAGGGGCAATAGGGAGGGGCCTCTTAAAGGGGCAATGGGGAGGGACCTCTTAAAGGGACAATGGCGTGTAACGTCTCTTAAAGGGGCAATGGTGTGTGGTGGCTCTTAAAGGGGCGATGAGGAGGGGCCTCTTAAAGGGGCAATGGCGTGTGGTGTCTCTTAAAGGGGCAATGGGGAGGGGCCTCTTAAAGGGGCCACATATCATGGTGTATGGTGGTATATTATGGTACATTATGGTATATTATGGTATATCACAGTATATCACAGTATATCGGGGTATATCGCGGTATATCATGGTATATCGCAGTGTATGGTGGTGTATGGCGGTATATCGTGGTACGTCATGGTATATTATGGTATATCACAGTGTATGATGGTGTATGGTGGTATATCGTGGTATATCATGGTATATCACAGCGTATGATGGTGTATGGCGGTATATCATGGTATATCAGTGTATGGTGGTATATCGTGGTGTATCATGGTATATCATGGTATATCACAGTGTACGGTGGTATATTGTGGTATATCGCGGTATATCGTGGCATATCACATCATATCACGGTACATCACATTATATCATGGTATATCACAGTGTCTGGTGGTATATCATAGTATATTGCGGTATTTTATGGTATATTGCAGTATATCGTGGTATATCGCAGTATATCACATTATATCACGGTATATCATGTTATATCACAGTATATCGCAGTGTATGGTGGTATATCGCAGTATATCATGGTATATCACAGTAAATCCCATTATATCCCATTATATCATGCTATATCCCAGTGTATGATGGTGTATGGGGTATATCGCAGTATGTCTGATTATATCGCAGTATATCATGATATATCCCAGTGTATGGTGGTATATCACAGTATATCATGGTATATCACAGTATATCCCATTATATCATAGTATATCCCAGTGTATGGTGGTGTATGGTGGTATACTATGGTATATCATGGTATATCCCAGTATATGGTGGTATATCACAGTATATCGTGGTATATCCCAGTATATCATGGTATATCATGGCATACCCCATTATATCACAGTATATTCCAGTGTATGGGGGTATATCATGGTATATCACAGTATATCATGGTATATCACGGCATATCCCATTATATCACGGTATATCCCAGTCTATGGTGGTGTATAGTGATATATCGTGGTATATAGCACTATATCATGGTATATCAGGGTATATCTCATTATATCCCAGTATATCCCAGTGTATGATGTTGCATGGGGTATATCGCAGTATATCACGGTATATCACAGTATACTCCACTGTATGGTGGTATATCGCAGTATATCGTGGTATATCGCGGTATATCACTGTATATCCCAGTGTATGGTGGTGTATGGTGGTATATTATGGGTTATCATGGTATATCCCAGTGTATGGTGGTATATCGCAGTATATCGTGGTATATCGTGCTATATCGTGATATATCGTGGTATATCATGGTATATCCCGGTGTATGGTGGTGTATGGTGGTATATCGCAGCATATCGTGGTATATCACAGTATATCCCAGTGTATGGTGGTGTATGGTGGTGTATGGTGGTATATCGTGGTATATCGTGGTATATCGTGGTATATCGTGGTATATCGTGGTATATCGCGGTATATCGCGGTCCATCCCTGCCTATCGCTGCCCCCCGCAGGTGCTGGGCCTGGATTGGCTGCTGGGCTCGCCGGGGGCGTGGCCGGCGCTGCTGGGGGCGGGGCTGCTGCCCGCGGCGCTGCAGCTGCTGCTGCTGCCGCCGTGTCCCGAGAGCCCGCGGTTCCTGCTGGCGCGCGGGCAGCACGAGCGCGCGCACTGCGGTGAGACCCCGCCTCCCCACCCCCATCCTCCCCATGGTCATCATCATCCCCATCGTCATCATCATCCCCATCCCCATCATCATCATCATCCCCATCCCCATCATCATCCCCATCATCATCCCCATCCCCATCATCATCATCATCCCCATCCCCACCCCCAACTCCACCCTCATCCTCATCCCCATCATCATCATCATTATCATCGTCATCATCCTCATCGTCATCCCCATCCCCATCATCATCCTCATCCCCATCCCCACCCCCAACTCCATCCTCATCATCATCATCCCCATCCCCATCATCATCATCCCCATCCTCAACCTCATCATCTCCATCCTCATCATCATCATCTCCATCCTCATCATCATCATCCCCATCCCCATCATCATCATCATCCCCATCCCCATCATCATCATCATCTCCATCCTCATCATCATCATCCCCATCATCATCATCCCCATCCTCATCATCCCCATCCTCATCATCCCCATCCTCATCATCCCCATCATCATCATCATCATCCCCATCCCCACCCCCAACTCCATCCTCATCCTCATCATCATCATCCCCATCCTCATCATCATCATCCCCATCCCCATCATCATCATCCCCATCGTCATCATCCCCATCATCATCATCCCCATCATCATCATCCCCATCATCATCATCCCCATCCTCATCATCCCCATCATTATCATCATCATCCCCATCCCCACCCCCAACTCCATCCTCATCCTCATCATCCCCATCATCATCCTCATCATCCCCATCATGATCATCATCATCCTCATCCCCATCATCATCCTCATCCCCATCATCATCCTCATCCCCATCATCATCATCATCACCATCATCATCCTCATCCCCACCCCCATCATCCCCATCATCATCATCATCCTCATCCCCATCACCATCCTCATCCCCATCATCATCATTGTCATCATCCTCATCATCATCCCCATCCCCATCATCATCATCATCATCCCCATCCCCACCCCCAACTCCATCTTCATCATCATCATCCCATCCTCATCATCATCATCCCCATCATCATCATCCCCATCATCATCATCCCCATCATTATCATCATCATCCACATCCTCATCATCATCCACATCCTCATCATCCCCATCCTCATCCTCCTCATCATCATCCCCATCATCCTCATCATCCTCATCATCCCCACCCCCATCGTCCTCATCCCCATCCCCAACTCTATCCCCATCATCCCCATCATCCCCATCATCCCCATCATCCCCATCATCCCCATCATCCCCATCATCCCCATCATCCTCATCATCCCCTATACCCCCCCATGTCCCCCTATACCCCGCCATGTCCCCATGTCCCCCCCATCCCCTATATCCCCCTATATCCCCCCATGTCCCCCTATACCCCCCATGTCCCCCTGTCCATCCCCCATCCCCCATGTCCCCCTGTCCCCCTATATCCCCCATGTCCCCCTGTCCATCCCCATCCCCTATATCCCCCTATATCCCCCCATGTCCCCCTATACCCCCCATGTCCCCCTGTCCATCCCCCATCCCCCATGTCCCCCTGTCCCCCTATATCCCCCATGTCCCCCTGTCCATCCCCATCCCCTATATCCCCCTATACCCCCCCATGTCCCCCTATATCCCCCCATGTCCCCCTGTCCATCCCCATCCCCTATATCCCCCTATATCCCCCCATGTCCCCCCATATCCCCCATGTCCCCCTGTCCATCCCCATCCCCTATATCCCCCTATACCCCCCCCATGTCCCCCTATATCCCCCATGTCCCCCTGTCCATCCCCATCCCCCATATCCCCCTATATCCCCCCATATCCCCCTATATCCCTCATGTCCCCATGTCCCCCCCATCCCCTATATCCCCCTATATCCCCCTATACCCCACCATGTCCCGCTATATCCCCCATGTCCCCACGTCCCCCTATATCCCCCATGTCCCCCTGTCCATCCCCATCCCCTATATCCCCCTATATCCCCCATGTCCCCATGTCCCCCTATGCCCCCCTATGCCCCCCTATGCCCCCCTATGCCCCCCTATACCCCCCTATACCCCCTATACCCCCCTATACCCCCCATGTCCGCAGGTCTGTCCCGGCTGGCGGGGGCGGAGCACGCGGGGGCGGAGCTTCAGCGCCAGTGGGCGGAGCTCCGAGGCCACGCCCAGCGGGTGGGGCTGGGGGCGCTGCTGCGCTGCCCCCGCTACCGGCAGCCGCTGCTGGTCACGCTGGCGCTGCAGCTGGCGCAGCAGCTCTCGGGCATCAACGCCGTGAGTCGCCATAATTAGCCATAATTAGTGCTAATTAGAGCTAAGGAGCCATGGGGAGGGGCTGCAGGGGGCGGGGGAATCAATGGGGGTCAATGGGGGTCAATGGGGGTCAATGGGGATCAATAGGGATCAATGGGGGTTAATGGGGTCAATGGGGGTCAATGGGAGTCAACGGGGATCAATGGGGGTCAATGGGAGTTAATGGGGATCAATGGGGGTCAATGGGAGTCAATGGGGATCAATGGGGGTCAATGGGGATTAATGGGGATCAATAGGGGTTAATGGGAGTCAATGAGGGTTAATGGGGGTCGATGGGAATCAATGGGAATCAATGGGAATCAATGGGGGTTAATGGGGATTAATGGGGATCAATAGGGGTTAATGGGGGTCAATGGGGTTAATGGGGGTCAATGGGGTTAATGGGAATCAATGGGGTTAATGGGGATCAATGGGGGTCAATGGGAGTCAATGGGGGTTAATGGGGATCAATGGGGGTTAATGAGGTTCAATGGGGTGAAATGGGGGTCAACGGGGTTAATAGGGATCAATGGGGGTTAATGGGGGTTAATGGGGGTCAATGGGAGTCAATGGGGGTTAATGGGGGTCAATGGAGATCAATGGGAATCAATGAGGTTAATGGAGATTAATGGGGATCAATAGGGGTTAATGGGGATTAATGGGGATCAATGGGGGTTAATGGGGGTCAATGGGGGTTAATGGGGGTCAATGGGTTTAATGGGAATCAATGGGGTTAATGGGGGTCAGTGAGGTTCAATGGGAGTCAATGGGGTTTAATGGGGGTTAATGGGGGTTAATGGGGGTTAATGGGGGTTAATGGGGGTTAATGGGGATCAATGGGGGTCAATCGGGGTTAATGGGAGTTAATGGGGTTAATGGGGATTCAAGGGGTGGAGTCTCTAGGGGGCGGAGCTTCAAGGGGCGGGGCTTGGGGAGGGAGGGGCAGCTGGCGCAGCAGCTCTCGGGCATCAACGCCGTGAGTCGCCACAATTAGCCATAATTAGCGATAATTAGCCACGGGGAGGGGCTGCAAGGGTGGGGGGCGGGGCGAAAAGGGGCGGGGTTTTGGGAGATCCAATGGGGAGGATGAAGTGGTGGAGCTCTCGGGGATCAATGGGGGTCAATGGGAGTCAATGGGAGTCAATGGGGGTTAATGGGGAGTAATGGGGATCAATGGGGTTAATGGGATCAACGGGGGTCAATGGAGGTCAACGGGGGTCAATGGGGGTCAATGGGGGTCAATGGGGGTCAATGGGGGTCAATGGGGGTCAATGGGGAGTAATGGGTATCAATGAGGTTAATGGGGGTTAATGGGGATCAATGGGGGTTAATGGGGGTCAATGGGGATTAATGGGGATTAATGGGGATCAATAGAGTTAATGGGAGTCAATGGGAGTCAATGGGGGTTAATGGGGGTCAATGGGAATCAATGGGGGTCAATGGGGGTCAATGGGGGTCAATGGGGGTCAATGAGGGTCAATGGGGGTTAATGGGGTCAATGAGGGTCAATGGGGGTCAATGGGGGTTAATGGGGTAATGGGAATCAATGGGTATCAATGGGGTTAATGGGGGTTAATGGGATCAATGGGGGTCAATGGGGGTCAATGGGGGTCAATGGGGGTCAATGGGGGTTAATGGGGATTAATATGGATCAATGGGGGTCAATGGGGATCAATGGGGGTTAATGGGGGTTAATGGGGATCAATAGGAATCAATGGGTATCCATGGGAATCAATGGGGGTCAATGGGGATTAATGGGGGTCAATGGGGGTTAATGGGAGTCAATGGGGTTAATGGGAATCAATGGGGTTAATGGGGGTCAATGGGGGTTAATGGGGGTCAATGGGAATCAAAGGGGTTAATGGGGGTTAATGGGGGTTAATGGGGTTAATGGGAGTTAATGGGATCAATGGGGGTCAATGGGGGTTAATGGGGGTCAATGGGGGTCAATGGGGGTCAATGGGGGTCAATGGGGGTTAATGGGGGTTAATGGGGGTTAATGGAGTTAATGGGGATTCAAGGGGTGGAGTCTCTAGGGGGCGGAGCTTCAAGGGGCGGGGTTTGGGGAGGGAGGGGCAGCTGGCGCAGCAGCTCTCGGGCATCAACGCCGTGAGTCACCCCAATTAACAACAATTAGCGATAATTAGAGCTAATGAGCCATGGGGAGGGGCTGCAGGGGGCGGGGGTTTGGGGGGCGGGGCGAAAAGGGGCGGGGTTTTGGGAGATCCAATGGGGAGGACGAAGTGGTGCAGCTCTTGGGGGTCAATGGGCGTCAATGGGGGTCAATGGGGGTTAATGGGGGTCAATGGGGGTCAATGGGGATTAATGAGGTTCAATGGGAGTCAATGAGGATCAATGGAGGTTATTGGGGGTCTAATGGGGGTCAATGAGGGTTAATGGGGAGTAATGTGGTTAATGGGGGTCAATGAGGGTCAATGGGGGTTAATGGGGGTCAATGGGGGTCAATGGGGATCAATGGGGTTAATGGGAATCAATGGGGGTCAATGAGGGTTAATGAGGGTCAATGAGGATCAATGGGGGTTAATAGGGGTCAATGGGGATCAATGGGGGTCAATGGGGGTCAATGGGGGTTAATGGGGTTAATGGGGATCAATATGGATCAATGGGGGTCAATGGGGATCAATGGGGATCAATGGGAAGCAATGGGGTTAATGGGGATCAATGGGGGTTAATGGGGATCAATGGGCGGGGCCTCAAGGGGGCGGAGCCTCAAGGGGGCTGAGCCTCAAGGGGGCGGAGCCTCAAGCAGCCGTTCTATGTGGGCGTAGAGCTATGGGGGTGGAGGGCGTGGCCTAAGGGGGAGTGGCCTAACAAGCCCCGCCCCCCAGATCTTCTACTACTCGACCGGCATCTTCGAGGGGGCGGGGCTTAGCCGGCCCATTTACGGCACCATCGGGACGGGCGTGGTCAACGTGGCGGCCACCGCCCTGGCGGTGAGACCCCGCCCCCACCCCAAGGGGTCACATGTCCCCAGGGGGGGTCACATGTCCCCAATGGGGGTCACATGTCCCCAATGGGTCCCCAAGGGGGGTCCCATGTCCCCAGAGGGTCCCCAATGGGGGGTCCCATGTCTCCAATGGGTCCCCAAGGGGTCACCATGGTGGGTCCCATGTCCCCAGTGGGGGGTCCCATGTCTCCAATGAGTCCCCAAGGGGTCACCATGGGGGTCCCCAATGGGGGTCCCATGTCCCCAATGGGTCCCCAATGGGGGGTCCAATGTTCCCAATGGGGGGTCCCATGTCCCCAATGGGTCCCCAAGGGGTCACCATGGGGGGTCCCATGTCCCCAGTGGGGGGGTCCCATGTCTCCAATGAGTCCCCAAGGGGTCACCATGGGGGTCCCCAATGGGGGTCCTATGTCCCCAATGGGTCCCCAATGGGGGGTCCAATGTTCCCAATGGGGGGTCCCATGTCCCCAATGTGTCCCCAAGGGGTCACCATGGGGGTTCCCAATGCGGGGTCCCATGTCCCCAATGGGTCCCCAATGTGTCCCCACTGGGGGTCCCATGTCCCCAATGGGTTCCCATGGCGGGTCCCATGTCCCCAGTGGGTCCCCAAGGGTCACCATGGGGGGTCTCCATGTCCCCAGTGGGTCCCCAATGGGTCCCCAGTGGGGGTCCTATGTCCCCAATGGGGGGTCCCATGTCCCCAATGTGTCCCCAATGTGTCCCCACTGGGGGTCCCATGTCCCTAATGGGGGGTCCCATGTCCCCAATGGGTCCCCAATGTGTCCCCACTGGGGGTCCCATGTCCCCAGTGGGTTCCCATGGGGGGTCCCATGTCCCCAATGGGTCCCCAATGGGTCCCCAATGGGGGGTCCCATGTCCCCAGTGGGTCCCCAAGGGGTCACCATGGGGGGTCCCATGTCCCCAGTGGGGGGTCCCATGTCCCCAATGTGTCCCCAATGCGTCCCCAATGGGGGTCCCATGTCCCCAATGGGGGTCCCATGTCCTCAATGTGTCTCCAATGTGTCCCCAATGGGGGTCCCATGTCCCCAATGGGTTCCCAAGGGGTCCCCAACTGGGGTCCCATGTCCCCAATGTGTCCCCAATGGGGGTCCCATGTCCCCAATGGGGGTCCCATGTCCCCAATGTGTCCCCAATGGGGGTCCCATGTCCCCAATGGGTCCCCAATGTGTCCCCAATGGGGGTCCCATGTCCCCAATGGGGGTCCCATGTCCCCCTGTCCGTCTGTCCGTCAGGTCCCATTGATGGAACGTTGTGGGCGGCGGCGGCTGCAGCTTTTGGGGCTCCTGGGGATGTTGGGGTGCTCGGGGACCCTCACGCTGGGCATGAACATCCCGGTGAGAAATGACCCAAAATCCACCCTTTTCACCCCAAAATCAGCCCCCAAATCACCCCCAAACCCACATGGGGCTGGGGATGAACATCCCGGGAAGAAATGACCCAAAATCGACCCTTTTCACCCCAAAATCAGCCCCAAAATCACCCCAAAACCTGCACACCCCCCCCCATAAGCCCCCCCATAAGCCCCCATAGAGCCCCATAGACCCCCATAACCCCCCATAGACCTCAATAGCCCCCCCATAGACCCCCATTGACTCCCCATAACCCCCCATAGACCCCAGTAGACCCCAATAGACCCCCCCATAATCCCCCATAGATCCCAATAGACCCCCATACCCCCCCATAAGTCCCCCCATAAACCCCCATAGACCCCCATAACCCCCCATATACCCCAATAGACACCCCCATAGACCCCCATAGACCCCCATAGACCCCCCATAACCCCCCCATCCCCCCCACATATCCAGCCCCCCCTGGGCCCCCCCGTTTCCCCTCATAGAGCCCCATAGACCCCCCATAGACCCCCCAAACTCCACCCATAACCCCCCATAACCCCCCATAGACCCCAATAGACCCCCCATAATCCCCCATAGACCCCCATAATCCCCCATATACCCCAATAGACACCCCCATAGCCCCCAATAGACCCCCATAGACCCCCCATAGACCCCCCAAATCCCCCCAATACCCCACCCATAACCCCCCATAGACCCCCCATAGACCCCCCATAGACCCCCCATAGACCCTCATAGACCCCCCATAACCCCCCATAGACCCCAATAGACCCCCCATAGACCCTCAATAGACCCCCCATAGACCCCCCCATAGACCCCCCATAGACCCCCCATAGACCCCCCAAATCCCCCCCATACCCCACCCATAGACCCCCCATAGACCCCCCAAACCCCACCCATAACCCCCCAAATCCCCTCCATAGACCCCAATAGACCCTCCATAATCCCCCATAGACCCCAATAGACCCCCATAGACCCCCCATAGACCCCCATATACCCCCATAGACCCCCCATAGACCCCCATAACCCCCCATAGACCCCCCAAACCCCACCCATAACCCCCCAAATCCCCCCCATAGCCCCCTCATAGACCCCCCATAGACCCCCATAAACCCCCAATAAAGCCACATAACCCCCCACAGACCCCAATAGACCCCCCATAACCCCCCATAGACCCCCCAAACCCCACCCATAACCCCCCATAGACCCCCCCCAGACCCCCCATAACCCCCCCATCCCCCCCCCATATCCAGCCCTCCCTGGGCCCCCCCGTTTCCCCTCATAGAGCCCCATAGACCCCAATAGACCCCCAATAGACTCCCATAGCCCCCATAGACGCTCAATAGACCACCCCTAGACCCCCATAACCCCCAATAGACCCCCCCATAGTCCCCCCATAGACCCCCATAGACCCCCCATAACCCCCCATATACCCCCATAGACCCCCCATAGACCCCCCATAGACCCCAATAGACACCCCCATAGACCCCCATAGACCCCAATAGACCCTGCATAGAACCTCAACAGACCCCCCATAACCCCTCATAGACCCCAATAGATCCCCCATAACCCCCCATAGACCCCCATAACCCCCCATATACCCCCATAGACCCCTCCATAGACCCCAATAGACCCCCCCTAGACCCTCCATAGACCCCCCATAGACCCCCATAACCCCCAATAGACCCCCCATAGACCCCCCAAACCCCACCCATAACCCCCCATAACCCCCCATAGACCCCCATAGACCCCAATAGACCCCCCAAACTCCACCCATAACCCCCCAAATCCCCCCCATAGACCCCCCATAACCCCCCATAGACCCCCATAGACCCCAATAGACCCCCCAAACTCCACCCATAACCCCCCAAATCCCCCCCATAGACCCCCCATATACCCCAATAGACACCCCCATATACCCCAATAGACACCCCCATAGACCCCCATAGACCCCCCAAACCCCACCCATAATCCCCCAAATCCCCCCCATAGACCCCCATAGACCCCCCAAACCCCACCCATACCCCCCCATAGACCACCCCCCTAGACCCCCCATAACCCCCCATCCCCCCCCCATCCCCAGCCCCCCCTGGGCCCCCCCGTTTCGCTGGTGTCCGTGTTGCTGTTCGTCGTGTTCTTCGCTCTGGGTCCCGGGCCCATCCCCTGGTTCTTGGGGGCGGAGCTTTTCCCGCCGGGGCCACGCCCCCCGGCGCTCGCGCTCGCCGCGCTCCTCAATTGGGCGGGAAACTTCGCCGTGGCGCTGGCGTTTCCCGCGCTGCAGGTGGGGATGGCGCGAAAACGGGGGGGTCGTCTAGGGGGGGTCTAGGGTGGGTCTATGGGGGGTTATGGGGGGTCTATTGGGGTTTATGGGGGGTTATGGGGGGGTCTATGGGGGTCTATGAGGGGTCTATTGGGGTATATGGGGGGTTATGGGTGGGGTTTGGGGGGTCTATGGGGGGTTATGGGGGTCTATTGGGGGTCTATTGGGGGTCTATGGGGGGTTATGGGTGGGGTTTGGGGGGTCTATGGGGGGGTCTATGGGGGTCTATGGGGGGGTCTATTGGGGTATATGGGGGGTCTATGGGGGTCTATTGGGGATTATGGGGGGTCTATGGGGGGTTATGGGTGGGGTTTGGGGGGTCTATGGGGGGGTCTATGGGGGTCTATGGGGGGGTCTATTGGGGTATATGGGGGGGTCTATGGGGGTCTATGGGGGTCTATTGGGGATTATGGGGGGTCTATGGGGGGTTATGGGTGGGGTTTGGGGGGTCTATGGGGGATTATGGGGGGTCTATGGGGGGTTATGGGTGGGGTTTGGGGGGTTTATGGGGGGTCTATGGGGGTCTATGGGGGGGTCTATTGGGGGTTATGGGGGGTCTATGGGGGGTTATCGGGGTCTATGGGGGGTTATCGGGGTATATGGGGGGTCTATGGGGGTCTATGGGGGTCTATTGGGGTCTATGGGGGGGTCTATTGGGGTATATGGGGTTTTATGGGGGTCTATGGGGGGTTATGGGGGTCTATGGGGGGTCTTTTGGGTGTCTATGGTGGTCTATGGGGGGTTATGGGAGGGTCTATTGGGGTCTATGGGGGGTTATGGGTGGGGTTTGGGGGGTCTATGGGGGGTCTATGGGGATTTATGGGGGGTCTATTGGGGGTCTATGGGGGTCTATGGGGGGGTCTATGGGGGTCTATTGGGGTTTATGGGGGGGTCTATTGGGGACTATGGGCGGTCTATGGGGGTCTATGGGGGGGTCTATGGGGGTCTATGGGGGGGTCTATTGGGGTCTATGTGGGGTTATGGATGGGGTTTGGGGGGTCTATGGGGGGGTTATGGGGGTTTATGGGGGCTCTATTGGGGTCTATGGGGGTCTATGGGGGTCTATGGGGGGGTCTATGGGGGATTATGGGGGGTCTATGGGGGGTTATGGGTGGGGTTTGGGGGGTCTATGGAGGGTTATGGGGGGTCTATGCGGGGTCTATTGGGGTCTATGGGAGTTTATGGGGGGTCTATTGGGGTCTATGGGGGGTCTATGGGGGGTTATGGGGGGTCTATGGGGGTTATGGGGGTCTATGGGGGATTATGGGGGTCTATGGGGGGTCTATTGAGGGTCTATGCGGGGTCTATTGGGGTCTATGGGGGGTTATGGGGGGTTATGCGTGGGGTTTGGGGGGTCTATGGGGGGTCTATGGGGGTCTATTGGGGTCTATGGGGGGTCTATGGGGGGCCTATGGGGGATTATGGGGGGTCTATGGGGGGTTATGGGTGGGGCTTGGGGGGTCTATGGGGGGTCTATGGGAGGGTCTATGGGGGTCTATGGGGGGGGTCTATTGGGGTCTATGGGGGGTCTATGGGGGTCTATGGGGGTCTATGGGGGGTTATGGGGGGTCTATTGGGGTCTGTAGGTGGTTATGGGGGGTCTATTGGGGTCTATGGGGGGTTATGGGGGGTTATGGGGGGTCTATTGGGGTCTGTAGGTGGTTATGGGGGTCTATTGGGGTCTATGGGGGTCTATGGGGGGTTATGGGGGGTCTATGGGGGGTCTATGGGGGGTTATGGGGGTCTATGGGTGTTTATGGGGGGTCTATTGGGGTCTATGGGGGGTCTATGGGGGGTTATGGGGGGTCTATTGGGGTCTATGGGGGGTCTATGGGGGGTTATGGGGCGTCTATTGGGGTCTATGGGGGGTCTATGGGGGGTTATGGGGGGTCTATTGGGGTCTATGGGGGGGTCTATTGGGGTATATGGGGGTTTATGGGGGGGTCTATTGGGGTATATGGGGGGTTATGGGGGTCTATGGGGGATCTATTGGGGTCTATGGGGGGTCTATGGGGGGTCTATGGGGGTTTATGGGGGGTCTATGGGGGATTATGGGGGTCTATTGGGGGTCTATTGGGGTCTATTGGGGGTCTATTGGGGTCTATGGGGGGTTATGGGGGGTCTATGGGGGGGATTTGGGGGTCTATGGGGGTTTATGGGGGTCTATGGGGGGTTATGGGGGTCTATTGGGGGTCTATTTGGGTATATGGGGGTCTATGGGGGGTCTATGGGGGATCTATTGGGGTCTATGGGGGGTTATGGGGGGTCTATGGGGGATTGTAGGGGTCTATGGGGGGGATGGATGGAAGAGCCGGGCTGGGTCGCTATGGAAACGAGGGGGCGTGGCCACAGGGGGGCGTGGCCACGTTATGCGGGCAGCCAGGCGGAGCGTGGCCACGTGGGCGGTTGCTATGGAAACGAGGCGGGGGGGCGTGGCCAAGGGGGCTGCGGGCTGGCGGTTGCTATGCAACCGAGGGGGCGTGGCCACTCTAAGCCCCGCCCCCCGGGTTTTCCCGCGGCTTCTCCCTATTCCCGCGCGTTTCGCGGTTTTTGGGGCTTCCCCCATATTTTGGGGGATTCCCCGCGATTTTTGGGGGGTCGCCCCATTGTAGGGGGGTCACCCCATTGTGGGGGGGTCACCCCATTGTGGGGGGGTCCCCACTGACCCCCTGTTTGTCCCCCCCCTATAGCGAGCAATGGGCTCCTTCGTGTTCCTGTTATTTGGGGGGTTCCTGGGGGGTTTCTCGATCTTCACGTACTTCCGGGTCCCCGAAACCCGCGGCAGAACCTTCGAGAATATGATGGGGGAGGGGGACACACACACCCCCCTGGACCCCTCCCCCCTCCCCCATCATGGGGACACCCCAAAAAGCTGCACGGAGCTGCAGAGCCTGGCGGGGGGAGGGGATGAGGAGGAGCAATGATGGGGGGGGGGGGACACCCCCAAAATGGGGGGGGGGACACCCCCAAAATTGGGGGGAAATACCCCAAAATTGGGGGGAAATAGCCCCAAAAATGGGGGGGAAAAACCACCTCAAAATATGGGGGGAAACACCCCAAAATTGGGGGAAAACGCCCCAAAAATGGGGGGTAAATATCCTCAAAAATATGGGGGGGAAACACCCCAAAATGTGGGGGAAATAACCCCAAAATGGGGGGAAATACCCCAAAAACATGGGGGAAAACACCCCAAGATTGAGGGGGAAAAACCACTTCAAAATATGGGGGGAAATAACCCAAAATTGGGGGAAAATAACCCAAAAATGGGGGAAAAACCACCTCAAAATATGGGGGGAAACACCCCAAAAATGGCACCAAAATTGGGGGAAAAAACCACCTCAAAATATGGGGGGAAATAACCCAAAAATGGGGGGGGAAAAACCACCTCAAAATATGGGGGGAAACGCCCAAAAATGGCGGGAAAACACCCCAAAAATGGCACCAAAATAGCCCAAAAATGGGGGAAAAACCACCTCAAAATATGGGGGGAAAACACCCCAAAAATGGGGGGAAATAACCCAAAATATGGGGGAAAACACCCCAAAAATGGGAGGGAAAAACCACCTCAAAATATGGGGGGAAACGCCCCAAAAATGGGGGGAAATAACCCAAAATATGGGGGAAAACACCCCAAAAATGGGGGGGAAAAACCACCTCAAAATATGGGGGGAAACACCTCAAAAATGGGGGGAAATAACCCAAAATATGGGGGAAAACACCCCAAAAATGGGGGGGAAAAACCACCTCAAAATATGGGGGGAAACGCCCCAAAAATGGCGGGAAAACACCCCAAAAATGGCGGGAAAACACCCTAAAAATGGCGGGAAAACACCCCAAAAATGCCCCTAAAAATTGGGGACAAACCACCTCAAAATATAGGGGGGAAACCCTTAAAAATTGGGGGGGGGGAAACACCCCCAAAAATGACAGAAAATCACCCAAAAATTGGGGGGAAATCATCTCAAAAAATGGCGGGAAAACAGCCCAAAAATGGCGGGAAAACACCCCAAAAATGGCGGGAAAACAGCCCAAAATGGCGGGAAAACACCCCAAAAATTGTAGGGGGGGAAACACCCCCAAAATGGTACAAAATACCCCAAAAATTGGGGGAAAACCCCTTAAAATGGGGTGGGAAGAACCATTAATATTGGGGGGAAAAGCCTTAAATATTGAGGGGAAAACAGCCCCAAAATGGCACCAAAACACCCCAAAAATGGCACCAAAAACACCCCAAAAATGGCACCAAAAACACCCCAAAAATTTGGCTTGAAAACCTTCAAAATTGAGCCAAAAAAAGCCCCAAAATTGAGGGAAAACGCCCCAAAAATTGGGCTTAAAACCATTCGATTTGGGAGAAACCATCTCAAAAATAGGGGGGGAAAAGGCTTAAAAATGGGGGGGAAACCCCCCAAAAATGGGCAAAACCACCTCCAAAAATAAGAGGGGGACCCCCAAATTGTGGGGGGGAATGAACCACAAATTAAGGGGGGGACACCCCAAAAATGAGGGGGGGGAAACCCCCCCAAAATGGGCGAAACCACCCCAAAAATGGGGGGAAACACCCCAAAAATGGGCATGGAATAAACCATTAAAATTAAGGGGGGGGCACCCCAAAAATTGCTGCCCCCCCCCCAATTAATTTGGGGTCCCCCCTTAATTTTGGGTTCCCCCCCTTAATTTTGGGGTCCCCCCCAATTTTGGAGTCCCCCCCTTAATTGTCTCAGGGTTTTGGGGTCCCCCCCATATTTGGGGTCCCCCCCATAGGTTCAAGTGGTTTGGGGGGATCCATAGGGGGGGTTGGGATTGGGGGGGGGGGGGGTGGATTTTGGGGTCCCCCCCCAAATTTGTGGCTGTTTGTAAATAAACGTTGGATCCAATTTGGCCCATTTGTTTCTATGGGGGGACCCCAAAATTGGGGGGGGTCCCCAATATTATGGGGGGGTCCCAATATTATAGGGGGGGTCCCAATATTATGGGGGGGGGATTAATATTATGGGGGGTCCCAATATTATGGGGGGTCCCCAATATTATAGGGGTGTCCCAATATTATAGGGGGGTCCCAATATTATAGGGGGGGTCTCCAATATTATAGGGGGGGTCCCAATATTATGAGGGGACCCCAATATTATAGGGGGGGTCCCCAATATTATAGGGGGGATCCCAATATTATGGGGGGGTCCTGAATATTATGGGGGGGTCCCCAATATTATATGGGGGGGTCCCCAATATTATGGGAGGCTCTCAGTATTATAGGGGGGTCCCCAATAGACCCCCCATAACCCCCCATAGAATCCCCATAGACTCCCCATAGAACCCCCATAGACGCCCCATAGACCCCCCACAGACCCCCATAGATCCCCCATAGACACCCCATAAGCCGCCATAGGCCCCCCCATAAGACCCCATAGGCCCCCCATAAGACCCCATAGACCCCCCATAACCCTCCATGGACCCCCCCATAGACCCCCCCATAGAACCCAATAGAACCCCCATAGACCCCCCATTGAGCCCCCATAGACCCCCCATAGAGCCCCATAGCCCCCCATAGAACCCCCATTGATCCCCATAACCCTCCATAGACCCCCATAGCACCCCATAGACCCCCCATAACCCCCCATAACCCCCCATAGACCCCCATGGACTCCCATAACCCCCCATAGACCCCCCATAACCCCCCATAGACCCCCATAGACCCCCCATAGACCCCCCATAACCCCCCATGGACCCCCCATAAGCCCCCATAGACCCCCCCATAGACCTCCATAACCCCCCATAGACCCCCATAGACCCCCATAACCCCCCATAGACCCCCCCATAGACCCCCCATAGACCCCCATAGACCCCCATAGACCCTCCATAGACCCCCATAGACCCCCCATAACCCCCCATAGACCCCAATAGACCCCCATAGACCCCCATAGACCCCCACAGACCCCCCATAACCCCCCATGGACCCCCCATAGACCCCCATAACCCCCCATAGACCCCCATAGACCCCCCATAGCCCCCCATAGACCCCCATAACCCCCCATGGACCCCCCATAGACTCCCATAGACCCCCATAGACCCCCATAGCCCCCCATAGACCCCCATAACCCCCCATGGACCCCCCATAGCCCCCCATAGACCCCCATAGACCCCCCATAACCCCCCATAGCCCCCCATAGACCCCCCTAACCCCCCATGGACCCCCCATAGCCCCCCATAGACCCCCATAGACCCCCATATCCCCCCATAACCCCCCATAGCCCCCCATATCTCCCCATTTCCGCTGCGTTTCCGGTCTCCCCTCCCCCCGCCGCGGTGCATCCTGGGGGGGGAGGGGGCGTGTCCCCCCTTTGGCCCCGCCCCCTTCCCCCCTCTGCTCAGGCCCCGCCCCTTCCGCTCGAGGCTTTGGGGGGGGGCGGAAGTTGCGGGGGAGGGGCGAGGGAAGCGGAAGTGGGATATGGGGGGGGGCATTGGGGATATGGGGGGTCTATGGGGGATTATGGGGGTCTATGGGGGGTCTATTGGGGTCTATGGGGGTCTATGGGGGGTTATGGGGGTTCTATGGGGGGTCTATTGGGGTTTATGGGGGGTCCATGGGGGTCTATGGGGGATTAGGGGGGGGTCTATGGGGCTCCATGAGGGTCCATGGGGTCTATGGGGCTCTATGGGGGTTCTATGGGGGGTTATGGGGCTCTATGGGGGGTCTATGGGGGTCTATGGGGACTTATGGGGAGCTCTATGGGGGGGTTATGGGGCTCTATGGGAGTTCTATGGGGGCTTATGGGGCTCTATGGGGGGCCCATGGGGGTCTATGGGGGGGTCCATGGGGGTCTATGGGGGGGTCCATGGGGGTCTATGGGGTCTTACGGGGGCTCTATGGGGGGGTTATGGGGGTCTATGGGGCTCTATGGGGGTTCTATGGGGGTCTATGGGCATTATGGGATTCTATGGGGGGGTCTATTGGGGGTTATGGGGGGTCAATGGGAGGTTATGGGGGGCTCTATGGGGGGGTTATGGGGGTCTATGGGGGGTCAATGGGAGGTTATGGGGGATCTATGGGGACTTATGGGGGGGTCCATGGGGCTCTATGGGGGCTCTGTGGGGGTCTATGGGGGGTTATGGGGGGGTCCATGGGGGTCTATGGGGCTCTATGGGGGTTCTATGGGGGTTCTATGGGCATTATGGGATTCTATGGGGGGTTATGGGGCGTCAATGGGAGTTTATGGGGGTTCCATGGGGGTCAATGGGACTTATGGGGGTCTATGGGGGGTCTATGGGGTTTTATGGGGGGTTATGGGGGTCTATGGAGGGTTATGGGGGGTCTATGGGGACTTATGGGGGGCTCTATGGGAGGGTTATGGGGGTCTATGGGGCTCTATGGGGGTTCTATGGGGGGTTATGGGGCTCTATGGAGGGTCCATAGGGGTCTATGGGGGCTCTGTGGGGCTCTATGGGGGGTCTATGGGGTCTTATGGGGGTTCTATGGGGGGTTATGGGGCTCTATGGGGCTTCTATGGGGGGTTATGGGGCTCTATGGGGGGTCCATAGGGGTCTATGGGGGTCTATTGGATCTTATGGGGGGTCTATGGAGGGGTTATGGGGCTCTATGGGGGGGTCCATGGGGATCTATGGGGACTTATGGGGGGTTATGAGGGGTCTATGGGGGGGACATGGGGGGTTATAGGGGGTCCATGGGGGTCTATGGGGGGTTTTTGGGGGTCCATGGGGTCTATGGGGTCTTATGGGGGCTTATGGGTCTCTATGGGGGGGACATGGTGACCCCCACCTGTCAATCAAGACTCCCAACCCCCTAAACCATCAATCACCCCCCTCACCTGTCAATCAAACCCCCCACATACCCCCCAAACTGTCAATCAAGCCCCCACCCAATCAGCGCCTCCGTTACCATAGCAACACTCCTCCCCCCATATCCCCTTTGCCCTCTTTAGCGCCCGTAGCAAAGATGGCGGCGGCAGCACCACCCCCACACACACTGCGCATGCGCCGCTCGGAGGGCGGAGTGGAATAGGGTGGGGGGGTGTTGCCGCGCCGCGCATGCGCTTTGAGGGCGTGGCTTGAAGGGAGGGGGGGAGTGAGGGCGGGGCGCGGCGCTACGCGCATGCGCGGAGCGCCCGGGGGTTGCAGCAGCCAGCGCGGCGGCGGCAGCGGCGGATCGGGCGAGCGCACGAGGCGGGGGGTGAGTCCATATAGGGGGGGGGGGGGAATCACATCGGGGGGGGGTCTTTATACACAGCGGGGGGGCGACTAGAAGCGGCGGGGGGGGCGGGATGAGCGTTAAAAGCGGTTTAATCCACCCCCCCCCCCTTCGTTTTCCACCCCCCCCCCCCCCCCCTCTGGGCGCCGCCACATTGGGCCCGTCCAGGCCGCGCGCGCGGGCCCGCGTGGCGCCGGCGCGTGTTCCCCCCCCCCCCCTATATAAGGCGCGCGGCCCCTCGCGCCCCCTCAGTCGGGCGGCGCCGCCGCCCCGAACGGACGCGGGAGCCGCGCTCCGCGCCCCCCCCCTCAAAATACCCCAAAACACCCCAAAATCACCCCAAATCGCCCCAAAAAACAACACGGATCGACCCCAAATCGGCTTTTCGGAGAGTGAAGGTGGCGCCTGGGGAGGGGGGTGGGGGGGTGAAGGGGGAGGGGGGGTATGGGGGGGTGTTGGGGGGGTGAGGGGGGGGTTGGAGGGGTTTGGGGACATTGGGGTGAATTGGGGGGGTTTTGGGGACATTATGGGGGGTTTGGGGAGGTTGTGGGGGGGGGGTTGGGGACATTGGGGTGAATTGGGGGGGTTTTGGGGACATTATGGGGGTTTGGGGGACATTGGGGTGAATTTGGGGGTTTGGGGACATTATGGGGGGTGTTGGGGGGTTTGGGGACATTGGGGTGAATTGGGGAGGTTGGGGGCATTATGGGGGTGAATTGGGGACATTATGGGGGGGTTGGGGGCATTGGGGTGAATTGGGGGGGCTTGGGGACATTGGGGACATTTGGGGAGGTTGGGGACATTGGGGTGAACTGGGAGGAGTTTGGGGACATTTGGGACATTATGGGGGGGGTTGGGGGCATTATGGGGGGATTTGGGGACATGGGGGTGAATTGGGGGGGATTGGGGACATTGGGGACATTATGGGGGAATTGGGGACATTATGGGGGGGTTGGGGACATTGGGGTGAATTGGGGGATTTGGGGACATTGGGGTGAATTGGGGGGGCTTGGGGACATTGGGGACATTTGGGAGGGTTGGGGACATTATGGGGGTGAATTGGGGACATTATGGGGGGGTTGGGGACATTGGGGTGAATTGGGGGGTTTGGGGACATTATGGGGGTGAATTGGGGACATTATGGGCGTGTTGGGGACATTGGGGTGAATTGGGGGGTTTGGGGACATTGGGGGGTTTGGGGACATTATTGGGACATTGGGGGTGAATTTGGGACATTATGAGGGGGGTTGGGGACATTGGGGTGAACTGGGAGGAGTTTGGGGACATTGGGGACATTATGGGGGGGGTTGGGGGCATTATGGGGGGGTTTGGGGACATGGGGGTGAATTGGGGGGGATTGGGGACATTGGGGACATTATGGGGGTGAATTGGGGACATTATGGGGGGGTTGGGGACATTGGGGTGAATTGGGGGGTTTGGGGACATTGGGGGGTTTGGGGACATTGGGGTGAATTGGGGGGGCCTGGGGACATTGGGGACATTTGGGGGGCTTGGGGACATTATTGGGGGGGTTGGGGACATTATGGGGGGGTTGGAGATATTGGGGTGGCATTGGGGGGGTTTGGGGACATTATGAGGGGGTTGGGGACATTATGGGGGGGTTGGGGATATTGGGGTGGCATTGGGGGAGTTGGGGACATTGGGGGGGTTTGGGGACATTATGGGGGTGTTGGGGACATTGGGGTGAATTGGGGGGTTTGGGGACATTGGGGGGGTTTAGGGACATTGGGGTGAATTGGGGGGGTTAGGGAGACATTGGGGACATTATGGGGGGGTTGGGGACATTATGGGGGTGTTGGGGATATTGTTGGGGTTGGGGACATTGGGGTGAATTGGGGGGTTTGGGGACATTGGGGGGTGAATTGGGGACATTATGGGGGTGTTGGGGACATTGGGGTGAATTGGGGGGGTTGAGGACATTATGGGGGTGAATTGGGGACATTATGGGGGTGAATTGGGGACATTGGGGACATTTGGGACATTGTGGGGTGTTGGGGACATTGGGGTGAGTTGCGGGGGTTGGGGATATTGGGGTGAATTGGGGGGGGTTGGGACCATTGGGGACATTATGGGGGGTTAGGGGGACATTGGGGGGGTTTGGGGACATTGGGGTGAATTGGGGGGGTTGGGGACATTGGGGTGAATTGGGAGGGGGTTGGGGACATTATGGGGATTTTGGGGACATTATGGGGGGGGTTGGGGACATTGGGGTGAGTTGGGGGGGATTTGGGGACATTGTGGGGGGGTTTGGGGACATTGGAGTGAATTGGGGGGGTGTTGGGGACATTGGGGGTGAATTGGGGACATTATGGGGGGGTTTGGGGACATTGGGGTGAATTGGGGGAGTTGGGGGCATTATGGGGGTGAATTGGTGACATTGGGGGGGGTTGGGGGGGGGTATTGGGGACATTAGAGTGAATTGGGGGGCTTGGGGACATTATGGGGGGCCTGGGGACATTGGGGGTGAATTGGGGATGTTGGGGGGGCTTGGGGACATTGGGGTGAATTGGGGGGGTTTGGGGACCCCCCCTGTACAGGAGCCCCCAAAGGTTTTTTTTGAGGGGGGGGGAGATCCCCAACCTCATTGGGGTGTCCCCAATTCTTGGGGTGTCCCCATTGGTGTCCCCAACCCCCCACTTGTCCCCATCTCCATGTCCCCAAGTTGTGGTGGCACCCATGGGTGTCCCCCCCATGTCCCCCCCCATGTCCCCATTGGTGTCCCCATGCCCCCCCCCCCCCCACCCTGGTGACCCCCCCAGGTGTCCCCATTGGTGTCCCCATTTCCATGTCCCCAAGTTGTGACACCCATGAGTGTCCCCCCCATGTCCCCCCCATGTCCCTATGTCCCCCCATGTCTCTGTTGTGTCCCCAACCCTTCCATGGGGTCCCCGTTGGTGTCCCCAACCCCGCCATTTGTTCCCATGTCCCCAAATTATGGTGACACCCATGGGTGTCCCCCCCCATGTCCCCATGTCTGTCCCCATGTCCCCCCCATGTCCCCATTGGTGTCCCCATGTCCCCCCATGTCCCCAACCCCTTCCATGGGGTCCCCATTGGTGTCCCCACCCCCCCATTTGTCCCCATCCCCATGTCCCCAAGTTGTGGTGGCACCCATGGGTGTCCCCCCCAGTGTCCCCATGTCCCCCCCACCACGTCCCCATGTCCCCCCCATGTCCCTATTGTGTCCCCAACCCTTCCGTGGGGTCCCCATTGGTGTCCCCACCCCCCAACTTGTCCCCATCCCCATGTCCCCATGTCTGTCCCCATGTCTCCCCCATGTCCCTATTGTGTCCCCAGCCCTTCCGTGGGGTCCCCATTGGTGTCCCCACCCACCCCTTTGTCCCCATCCCCATGTCCCCAAGTTGTGGTGACACCCATGGGTGTCCCCCCCCATATTCCCCCCATGTCCCCATGTCTGTCCCCATGTCCCTATTGTGTCCCCAACCCTTCCATTGGGTCCCCATTGGTGTCCCCAACCCCCAACTTGTCCCCATCCCCATGTCCCCAAGTTGTGGTGACACCCCCATGTGTCCCCCCCAGTGTCCCCATGTCCCCCCCATGTCCCCATTGGTGTCCCCATGTCCCCCCCCCACCCTGGTGACCCCCCAGGTGTCCCCATTGGTGTCCCCATCTCCATGTCCCCAAGTTGTGACACCCATGGGTGTCCCCCCCATGTCCCCCCATGTCCCTATTGTGTCCCCAACCCTTCCATGGGGTCCCCATTGGTGTCCCCAACCCCCCCCTTGTCCCCATCTCCATGTCCCCAAGTTGTGGTGACACCTCCATGTCTGTCCCCATGTCCCCCTGTCCCCCCCATGTCCCCCTGTCTGTCCCCATGTCGTCCCCTACCCTGGTGACCCCCCCAGGTGTCCTCATTGGTGTCCCCAACCCCTTGGGGGTGTCCCCATGTCTGTCCCCATTGTGTCCCCATGTCCGTGTGTCCCTCCCCGTGTCCCCATGGTGTCCCTGTGTCCCCCCCCCACAGTGTCCGTGTGTCCCCACGGTGTCCGTGTGTCCATCCCCATGTTTTCCATGTGTCCATCCCCATGTTGTCCCCACAGTGTCCGTGTGTCCACGGTGTCTGTGTGTCCAACCCCCTAACAGTGTCTCTGTCCGCATGGTGTCCGTGTGTCCCTCCCCAAGGTGTCCGTGTGTCCATGGTGTCCCCACAGTGTCTGTGTGTCCCTCCCCGTGGTGTCTGTGTGTCCATGGTGTCCCCACGGTGTCCGTGTGTCCCTCCCCCCGGTGTCTGTGTGTCCTCACAGTGTCCGTGTGTCCCTGGTGTCCCTCCCCATGGTGTCTGTGTGTCCCCACGGTGTCCGTGTGTCTGTCCCCATGATGTGTCCATGGTGTCCGTGTGTCCCTCCCCATGGTGTCTGTGTGTCCCCACGGTGTCCGTGTGTCTATCCCCATGATGTGTCCATGGTGTCCGTGTGTCCCTCCCCATGGCGTCTGTGTGTCCCCACGGTGTCCGTGTGTCTGTCTCCATGGTGTCCCCATCATGTGTCCATGGTGTCCGTATGTCCACGGTGTCCCCACGGTGTCTGTGTGTCCCTCCCTATGGTGTCCCCACAGTGTCCGTGTGTTTGTCCCCACAGTGTCCGTGTGTCCCTCCCTACAGTGTCCCCATGGTGTCCGTGTGTCTATGGTGTCCATGTGTCCCTCCCCAAGGTGTCCCCACGGTGTCCGTGTGTCCCCGTGGTGTCCGTCTGTCCCACCCACAGTGTCCCCACAGTGTCCGTGTGTCCCCTCCATGGTGTCCATGGTGTCCCCATGGTGTCCATGTGTCTGTCCCCACAGTGTCCGTGTGTCCCTCTCCATGGTGTCCATGTGTCCCCACGGTGTCCGTGTGTCCGTCCCCATGGTGTCCGTGTGTCCATCCCCATGGTGTCCCCACAGTGTCCGTGTGTCCATGGTGTCCGTGTGTCCCCCCCATGGTGTCCGTGTGTCCCTCCCCACGGTGTCCGTGTGTCCCCACAGTGTCTGTGTGTCCATGGTGTCCGTGTGTCCCTCCCCATGGTGTTCCCACAGTGTCCGTGTGTCTGTCCTCACAGTGTCTGTGTGTCCCTCCCCATGGTGTCCCCATGGTGTCCGTGTGTCTATGGTGTCCATGTGTCCCTCCCCAAGGTGTCCCCAGGGTCTCCTTCCCCACCACGGTGTCTGTGTGTCCATCCCCATGGTGTCCCCATGGTGTCCGTGTGTCCCCCCTCACGCTGTCCGTCTGTCTGTCTGTCCTCTGGCAGCCATGGCGGACGAGCTGGACTTCGGGACGGGGGACGCGGGCGCGTCGGCCACGTTCCCCATGCAGTGTCCCCATGGTGTCCGTGTGTCCATCCCCACGGTGTCCGTGTGTCCTCACAGTGTCCGTGTGTCCCTGGTGTCCTCCCCCATGGTGTCCCCACGGTGTCCGTGTGTCTCTCCCCATGGTGTCAATGTGTCCATGGTGTCTGTGTGTCCCTCCCCATGGTGTCCCCATGGTGTCTGTGTGTCCCCACAGTGTCCATGTGTCTGTCCCCATGACGTGTCCATGGTGGCCCCATGGTATCCATGTGTCTGTCCCCACAGTGTCTGTGTGTCCCTCCCCAAGGTGTCCCCATGGTGTCCGTGTGTCTGTCCCCACGATGTGCATGTGTCCCCACGGTGTCCATGTGTCTGTCCCCACAGTGTCTGTGTGTCCCTCCCCAAGGTGTCCCCATGGTGTCCGTGTGTCTGTCCCCATGATGTTCATGTGTCCCCACGGTGTCCATGTGTCTGTCCCCACAGTGTCTGTGTGTCCCTCCCCAAGGTGTCCCCATGGTGTCCGTGTGTCTGTCCCCACGATGTCCATGTGTCCCCACGGTGTCCATGTGTCTGTCCCCACAGTGTCTGTGTGTCCCTCCCCACGGTGTCCATGTCCCCACGGTGTCCGTATGTCCATGGTGTCCCCACAGTGTCCGTGTATCCCCATCGTGTCCCCAAGGTGTCCCCAGGGTCTCCCTCTCTATGGTCCCCATGGTGTCCCCATGGTGTCCCCATGGTGTCCCCATGGTGTCCGTGTGTCCCCCCTCACGCTGTCCATCTGTCTGTCTGTCCCAGCCATGGCGGACGAGCTGGACTTCGGGACGGGGGACGCGGGCGCGTCGGCCACGTTCCCCATGCAGTGCTCGGCCCTGCGCAAGAACGGCTTCGTGGTGCTCAAGGGCCGGCCCTGCAAGATCGTCGAGATGTCCACCTCCAAGACCGGCAAGCACGGCCACGCCAAGGTCAGCAACGGCCAAAAACGGGCCAAAAACGGGCAAAAACGGGCAAAAAATGGGCAGAAACGGCCCAGAAACGCCCAAGAACGGCCCAAGAATGGGCAGAAACGGGCCAGAAATGGGCAGAAACGGGCAAAAAATGGGCAGAAACGGCCCAGAAACGCCCAAGAACGGCCCAAAAATGGGCAGGAATGGGCAGAAACGGGCCAGAAGTGGGCCAGAAGTGGGCAGGAACGGGCAAAAAATGGGCATAAACGGGCCAAAAACGCCCAAGAACGGCCCAGGAATGGGCAGAAACGGGCAAAAAATGGGCAGAAACGGGCCAAAAACGCCCAAGAACGGCCCAAAAATGGGCAGAAATGGCCCAGGAACGGGCAAAAACGGGCAAAAAATGGGCAGAAACGGCCCAGAAACGCCCAAGAACGGCCCAAAAATGGGCAGAAATGGCCCAAAAATGGGCAGAAATGGTCCAGGAATGGGCAAAATCAGCTCGAAAACAGGCCAAAAACGGGCAGAAACAGGCCAAAAACGGGCAGAAACGGCCCGAAAATGGGCAGGAATGGGCAGAAACGGCCCCAAATGGGCCAAAAATGGGCAGAAATGGGCCATAAATTGGCAGAAACGGGCATTGAATGAACCAGAAATTGGCCCCCAAATGAGCCTAAAATGGCCCCAAAAATGGGTCAGAAATTGGCACCAAAAATGGGCAGAAACGGTAAAGGAATGGGCAGAAACAGCTCGAAAATGGGCAAAAAGGGCTTGAAAATGGGCAAAAATGGCCCACAAACGGGCAGAAACAGGCCAAAAACGGGCCAAAATGGTCCAGGAATGGGCAGAAACGGGCCAAAAATGGGCAGAAACAGTGCAGGAACAGGCAGAAACGGCCCCAAAATGGGCCGAAACGGCCCGAAAACGGGCCAGAAATGGGCTGAAATGGGCCAAAAATGGGCAGAAACGGCCCCGAACGGCCCAGGAACGGGCAGAAACGGGCCAAAAATGGGCAGAAACGGGCCAAAAACGCCCAAGAACGGCCCAAAAATGGGCAGAAATGGCCCAGGAACGGGCAGAAACGGGCAAAAAATGGGGCAGAAACGGCCCAGAAACGGGCCAAAAATGGGCAGTAATGGCCCAGGAATGACCAAGAACGGCCCAAAAATGGGCAGAAACTGCCCCAAAACGGCCCAGGAATGGGCTGAAATGGGCCAAAAATGGGCAGAAACGGCCCAGGAATAGGCAGAAATGGGCCAAAAATGGGCAGAAACGGCCCAGGAATAGGCAGAAATGGGCCAAAGTGGGCAGAAACGGGCCAAAAATGGGCGGTAACGGCCCAGGAATGACCAAGAATGGCCCAAAAATGGGCAGAAATGGTCCAGGAATGGGCAAAAACGGGCCAAAAATGGGCAGAAACAGCCCAGGAACGGGCAGAAATGGCCAAAAAATGGGTCGAAACGGCCCAGAAATGGGCCAAAAATGGGCAGAAACGCCCCAGGAATGGGCAGAAACAGCCCAGGAATGGGCAGAAACGGGCCAAAAATGGGCAGAAACGGGCCAAAAATGGGCAGTAACGGCCCAGGAATGACCAAGAATGGCCCAAAAATGGGCAGAAATGATCCAGGAATGGCCAAAAACAGGCAAAACCAGGGCAAAAAATGGGCAAAACCGGGCAGAAACGGGCCAAAAACAGGCAGAAACAGGCCAAAAACCCGCAGAAACGCCCCCAAAATGGGCAGAAACAGCCCAAAAATGGGCAGAAACTGCCAGAAACGGGCCAAAAATGGGCAGAAATGGCCCAGGAACGGGCAGAAACGGACAAAAAATGGGCAGAAACGGGCATTGAATGAACCAGAAATTGGCCCCAAAATGAGCCTAAAATGGCCCCAAAAATGGGTCAGAAATTGGTACCAAAAATGGGCAGAAATGGCCCAGGAATGGGCAGAAATGGCCCCAAAATGGGCAGAAATGAGTCAGGAATGGGCAAAATTGGCCCCAAAATGGGCAGAAACCGGCCAAAAATGGCCAGGAATGGGCAAAAACGGGCCAAAAATTGGCAGAAATGGCCCAGGAATGACCAAGAACGGCCCAAAAATGGGCAGAAATGGGCCAAAAACCCGTAGAAACGGGCCAAAAATGGGCAGAAACGGCCCAGAAACGCCCAAGAACGGCCCAAAAATGGGCAGAAATGGGCCAAAAGTGGGCAGAAATGGCCAAAAAATGGGCCGAAACGGCCCAGAAATGGGCCAAAAATGGGCAGAAATGGTTCAAGAACAGGCAGAAACGGGCCAAAAATGGGCAGAAACGGCCCCGGAATGGGCAAAATCGGCCCAAAAATGGGCAGAAACAGCCCAGGAATGGGCAGAAATAGGCCAAAAATGGGCAGAAACGGGCCAGGAACAGCCAAGAAGGGCCCCAAAATGGGTCGAAACGGCCCAGAAATGGGCCAGGAATGGGCAGAAACGGGCCAGGAATGGGCAGAAACGGGCCAGGAATGGGCAGAAACGGCCCCAAAATGGGCAGAAACGGGCAAAAAATGGGCAGAAACGGGCCAGGAATGGGCAGAAACGGCCCCAAAATGGGCAGAAATGGCTCAGGAATGGGCAGAAACGGGCCAAAAATGGGCAAAATCGTCCCCAAAATGGGCAGAAACGGCCCCAAAAACGGGCAGAAAAGGGCAAGAAATGGCCCCAGAAATAGGGCCCAAAATGGCTCCGAAAATGGTCCAGAAATTGGCCCAAAATGGTCAAAAAATAGGCCTGAAATGGGCCCAAAAATGGCCAAAAATGACCCCAAAAATGGCCCAGAATTCGGCCCCAAAATGGTCCAGAAATTGGCCCCAAAATGGTTCAAAAAATGGTCCAAAAATGGGCAGAATTGGCCCAAAAACGCCCAGAAACGGGCAAGAAATGAGCCCAAAATAGGCCCAGAAATTGGCCCAAAATGGCCCAGAAATTGGCCCAAAATGGTCAAAAAATGGCCCCAAAATGGCCAAAAAATGGTCCCAAAGTAGGACCAGAATTAGGCCCCAAAATGGCCCCAAAATGGCCCAAAATCAGCCCCAAAATGACCCAGAAACACCCAAAAATGGCCTAAAAATGGTCAATATGGATTCACCAACTTACTAGGCCCCAACTAGGCCCAAAAGCCCCAAAAATGCCCCAAAACGTCCCAAAATGGCCCCAAAAATGGTCAATATGGGCACATTGGGATCTTGGGGTGTCGTGAACCCCCAAAACGCCCCAAATTTGCCCAAAATCCCCCAAATTCACCCCAAAAACGCTCAATATGGATGTAACAATGTCCTAGGCCTGAATAGGCCCAAAAAGTCCCAAAAATGCCCCAAAAATGCCCCAAAATGCCCCAAAATCGCCCCCAAAATGGTCAGTGTGGGCACATTGGGATCTTGGGGTGTCGTGAACCCCCAAAACGCCCCAAATTTGCCCAAAATCCCCCAAATTCACCCCAAAAACGCTCAATATGGCTTCACTAATGTACTAGCCCCAAATAGGCCTCAAATAGGTGCAAAAGGCCCCAAAAATGCCCCAAAACGCCCCAAAATCGCCCCAAAAATGGTCAATATGGTCCCATTGGGATCTTGGGGTGTCGTGAACCCCCAAAACGCCCCAAATTTGCCCAAAATCCCCCATTTTAACCCCAAAAACAGTCATTAAGGATTCAACAACCTACTAGGCCCAAATGGGCCCCAAATAGGCCCAAAAAGCCCCAAAACTGCCCCAAAACGCCCCAAAACGGCCCCAAAAATGGTCAATATGGTCCCATTGGGATCTTGGGGTGTTGTGAACTCCCAAAACGCCCCAAATTTGCCCAAAAACCCCCAAATTCACCCCAAAAACGCTCAAATATTGACTCAACAATGTACTAGGCCCGAATAGGCCCCAACTAGGCCCAAAAAGCCCCAAAAATGCCCCAAAACGCCCCAAAATGGCCCCAAAAATGGTCATTATGGTCCCTTTGGGATCTTGGGGTGTCGTGAACCCCCAAAACGCCCCAAATTTGCCCCAAATCCCCCAAATTCACCCCAAAAAACAGTCATTAAGGATTCAACAACCAGCTAGGCCCCAACTAGGCCCAAATAGGCCCAAAAAGCCCCAAAACTGCCCCAAAACGCCCCAAAATCACCCCAAAAATGGTCGTTATGGTCCCATTGGGATCTTGGGGTGTCGTGAACCCCCAAAATGCCCCAAATTTGCTCAAAATCCCCCATTTTAACCCCAAAAACACTCAATATGGCTTCACCAATGTACTAGGCCCAAATAGGCCTCAAATAGGTGCAAAAGGCCCCAAAAATGCCCCAAAACGCCCCAAAATGGCCCCAAAAATGGTCGTTATGGTCCCATTGGGATCTTGGGGTGTCGTGAAGCCCCAAAACGCCCCAAATTTGCCCAAAATCCCCCGAATTCACCCCCAAAACGCTCAATATGGATGTAACAATGTACTAGGCCCTAACTAGGCCCGAATAGGCCCAAAAAGCCCCAAAACTGCCCCAAAACGCCCCAAAATTGCCCCAAAAATGGTCGATATGGTCCCATTGGGATCTTGGGGTGTCGTGAAGCCCCAAAACGCCCCAAATTTGCCCAAAAGCGTCTGTTTTCGCCCCATTTTTCAGGTGCACCTGGTGGGCATCGACATCTTCACGGGCAAGAAGTACGAGGACATCTGCCCCTCCACCCACAACATGGACGTGCCCAACATCAAGCGCAACGACTTCCAGGTGTGGGGCGGGACCCATAAGTGTGGGGCGGGACCCATAAGTGTGGGGCAGGACCCCCAGGTGTGGTTTGGGGAGCCCCAAGTGTGGTTTGGGGAGCCCTAAGTGTTTCTCTGGGACCTATAAGTGAGGTTCTGGGACCCCTAAGTGTGGGGCTGGACCCCTAAGTGTGGGGCAGTGACACCCAAGTGTGTTTCTGGGACCCATAAGTGTGGGGCAGTGACCCATAAGTGTGGGGCGGGACCCCCAAGTGTTTCTCTGGGACCCATAAGTGTGATTCTGGGACCCATAAGTGTGGGGCAGTGACCTATAAGTGTGATTCTGAGACCCCCAAGTATGGGGCTGGACCCCCAAGTGTGGGGCAGTGACCCCCAAGTGTGTTTCTGGGACCCGCAAGTGTGGGGCGGGACCCCTAAGTGTGGGGCAGTGACCCCCAAGTGTGTTTCTGGGACCCATAAGTGTGTTTCTGGGACCCCCAAGTGTGTTTCTGGGACCCATAAGTGTGGGGCAGTGACCCATAAGTGTGAGGCAGGACCCCTAAGTGTGGGGCAGGGACCCATAAGTGTGATTCTGGGACCTCCAAGTGTGTTTCTGGGACCCATAAGTGAGGTTCTGGGACCCCTAAGTGTGGGGCTGGACCTCTAAGTGTGGGGCGGGACCCCCAAGTGTTTCTTTGGGACCCATAAGTGTGGGGCAGGACCCATAAGTGTGGGGCGGTGACCCCCAAGTGTGTTTCTGGGACCCCCAAGTGTGGTTTTGGGACCCATAAGTGTGGTTCTGAGACCCATAAGTGTGTTTCTGGGACCCATAAGTGTGGGGCAGTGACCCCCAAGGGTGATTCTGAAACCCATAAGTGAGGTTCTGGGACCCATAAGTGTGGGGCAGGACCCCTAAGTGTGATTCTGAGACCCATAAGTGTGGGGCAGTGACCCCCAAGTGTGGGGCAGGACCCATAAGTGTGGTTTGGGGACCCCCAAGTGTGGTTCTGGGTCTCCCAGATATGAGGCAGCGACCCCCAAGTGTGGGGCTGGGACCCCCAAGTGTGATTCTGGGTCTCCCAGTTGTGGGGCTGGGACCCATAAGTGTGGTTCTGGGACCCATAAGTGTGGGGCTGGGACCCCCAAGTGTGATTCTGGGACCCCCAAGTGTGGGGCGGGACCCATAAGTGTGGGGCAGTGACCCCCAAGTGTGGTTCTGGGACCCATAAGTGAGGTTCTGGGACCCATAAGTGTGGGGTAGGACCCCCAAGTGTTTCTCTGGGACCCGTAAGTGTGTTTCTGGGACCCCCAAGTGTGGGGCGGGACATTCACTAATCTGTGGGTCCAGCCCCACATGTTCACTCACCTATGGGTCCTAGCTCACTGAGTACCCATCTGTGGGTCACTCTATGGGTCTCACTGCTCTATGGGTCACTCTGTGGGTCACCCTATGGGTCTGCCCCACACATGGCTGATCTATGGGTCAATCTATGGGTCTGCCCCACACATGGCTGATCTATGGGTCAATCTATGGGTCTGCCCCCCAGCTGATAGGGATCCAGGACGGGTTCTTGTCTGTGGGTCACTCTATGGGTCTCACTGATCTATGGGTCAGTCTATGGGTCTGCCCCACACATGGCTGATCTATGGGTCAATCTATGGGTCTGCCCCACAGCTGATCGGGATCCAGGACGGGTTCCTGTCTGTGGGTCACTCTATGGGTCTCACTGATCTATGGGTCACTCTATGGGTCAATCTATGGGTCTGCCCCACACAAGACTAATCTATGGGTCAATCTATGGGTCTGCCCCACAGCTGATCGGGATCCAGGACGGGTTCCTGTCTGTGGGTCACTCTATGGGTCTCACTGCTCCATGGGTCAATCTATGGGTCTGCCCCACAGCTCATCGGGATCCAGGACGGGTTCCTGTCTATGGGTCACTCTATGGGTCACTCTGTGGGTCTGCCCCACACATGACTGATCTATGGGTCTGCCCCACACATGACTGATCTATGGGTCAATCTATGGGTCTGCCCCACACATCAGTGATGTATGGGTCAATCTGTGGGTCTGCCCCACAGCTCATTGGGATCCAGGACGGGTTCCTGTCTGTGGGTCACTCTATGGGTCCCAGCTCACTGAGTACCTATTTGTGGGTCACCCTATGGGTCTGCCCCACACATGGCTGATCTATGGGTCAATCTATGGGTCTGCCCCACAGCTGATCGGGATCCAGGACGGGTTCCTGTCTGTGGGTCACTCTATGGGTCTCACTGCTCTATGGGTCAATCTATGGGTCTGCCCCACACATGGCTGATCTATGGGTCAATCTATGGGTCTGCCCCACAGCTGATCGGGATCCAGGACGGGTTCCTGTCTGTGGGTCACTCTATGGGTCTCACTGCTCCATGGGTCAATCTATGGGTCTGCCCCACACATGGCTGATCTATGGGTCAATCTATGGGTCTGCCCCACAGCTGATCGGGATCCAGGACGGGTTCCTGTCTGTGGGTCACTCTATGGGTCCCAGCTCACTGAGTACCTATTTGTGGGTCACCCTATGGGTCTGCCCCACACATGGCTGATCTATGGGTCAATCTATGGGTCTGCCCCACAGCTGATCGGGATCCAGGACGGGTTCTTGTCTGTGGGTCACTCTATGGGTCTCACTGATCTATGGGTCAGTCTATGGGTCTGCCCCACACATGGCTGATCTATGGGTCAATCTATGGGTCTGCCCCACAGCTGATCGGGATCCAGGACGGGTTCTTGTCTGTGGGTCACTCTATGGGTCTCACTGCTCCATGGGTCAGTCTATGGGTCTGCCCCACACATGGCTGATCTATGGGTCAATCTATGGGTCTGCCCCACAGCTGATCGGGATCCAGGACGGGTTCCTGTCTGTGGGTCACTCTATGGGTCTCACTGCTCCATGGGTCAATCTATGGGTCTGCCCCACACATGGCTGATCTATGGGTCAATCTATGGGTCTGCCCCACAGCTGATCGGGATCCAGGACGGGTTCTTGTCTGTGGGTCACTCTATGGGTCTCACTGATCTATGGGTCAGTCTATGGGTCTGCCCCACACATGGCTGATCTATGGGTCAATCTATGGGTCTGCCCCACAGCTGATCGGGATCCAGGACGGGTTCCTGTCTGTGGGTCACTCTATGGGTCTCACTGATCTATGGGTCACTCTATGGGTCAATCTATGGGTCTGCCCCACACAAGACTGATCTATGGGTCAATCTATGGGTCTGCCCCACAGCTGATCGGGATCCAGGACGGGTTCCTGTCTGTGGGTCACTCTATGGGTCTCACTGCTCCATGGGTCAGTCTATGGGTCTGCCCCACACATGGCTGATCTATGGGTCAATCTATGGGTCTGCCCCACAGCTGATCGGGATCCAGGACGGGTTCCTGTCTGTGGGTCACTCTATGGGTCTCACTGATCTATGGGTCACTCTATGGGTCAATCTATGGGTCTGCCCCACACAAGACTGATCTATGGGTCAATCTATGGGTCTGCCCCACAGCTGATCGGGATCCAGGACGGGTTCCTGTCTGTGGGTCACTCTATGGGTCTCACTGATCTATGGGTCACTCTATGGGTCAATCTATGGGTCTGCCCCACACAAGACTGATCTATGGGTCAATCTATGGGTCTGCCCCACAGCTCATCGGGATCCAGGACGGGTTCTTGTCTGTGGGTCACTCTATGGGTCTCACTGCTCTATGGGTCAATCTATGGGTCTGCCCCACACATGGCTGATCTATGGGTCAATCTATGGGTCTGCCCCCCAGCTGATCGGGATCCAGGACGGGTTCCTGTCTGTGGGTCACTCTATGGGTCTCACTGCTCCATGGGTCAATCTATGGGTCTGCCCCACAGCTGATCGGGATCCAGGACGGGTTCCTGTCTATGGGTCACTCTATGGGTCACTCTGTGGGTCTGCCCCACACATGACTGATCTATGGGTCTGCCCCACACATGACTGATCTATGGGTCAATCTATGGGTCTGCCCCACACATGACTGATCTATGGGTCAATCTATGGGTCTGCCCCACAGCTGATCGGGATCCAGGACGGGTTCCTGTCTGTGGGTCACTCTATGGGTCCCAGCTCACTGAGTACCTATTTGTGGGTCACCCTATGGGTCTGCCCCACACATGGCTGATCTATGGGTCAATCTATGGGTCTGCCCCACAGCTGATCGGGATCCAGGACGGGTTCCTGTCGCTGCTCCAGGACTCGGGGGAGGTTCGGGAGGACCTGAGGCTGCCGGACGGGGAGCTGGGCCGGGAGATCGAGCAGAAATACGACTGCGGGGAGGAGATCCTGGTACTTGTGGGGCGCTATGGGGCAGCTATGGGGCGCTATGGGGTGGTTATGGGGCTGGGATGTGTTATGGGTCACTATGGGGTTGATATGCGCTATGGGGCTGGGAGGGCAATGGAGCAGAGATATGAGTCAGGGGAGGAGATCCTGGTGCCTATGGGGCAGCTATGGGGCGCTATGGGGTGGTTATGGGGCTAGGATGTGTTATGGGTCACTATGGGGTTGATATGCGCTATGGGGCTGGGAGGGCAATGGAGCAGAGATGAGAGTCAGGGGAGGAGATGCTGGTGCCTATGGGGCGCTATGGGGCAGCTATGGGGTGGTTATGGGGCTGGGATGCGCTATGGGGCGCTATGGGGTTGGTATGTGCTATGGGGCTGGGAGGGGGATGGAGCAGAGATATGAGTCAGGGGAGGAGATGCTGGTACTTATGGGGCGCTATGGGGTGGTTAGGGGGCGCTATGGGGTGCTGTGGGGCTGGGGTTCACTATGGGTCACTATGGGGCTGGTATGTGCTATGGGGCTGGGCCGGGAGATCGAGCAGAAATACGACTGCGGGGAGGAGATCCTGGTACTTATGGGGCGCTATGGGGCAGCTATGGGGCGCTATGGGGCTGGGATGCGCTATGGGGCGCTATGGGGTTGGTATGTGCTATGGGGCTGGGAGGGAGATGGAGCAGAGATATGAGTCAGGGGAGGAGATGGTGGTACTTATGGGGTGCTATGGGGCAGCTATGGGGTGCTATGGGGTGGTTATGGGGCTGGGATGAACTATGGGTCACTATGGGGCTGGGGAATGGGGAGGGAGATGGAGCAGAGATATGAGTCAGGGGAGGAGATGCTGGTACTTATGGGGCGCTATGGGGTGCTATGGGGCTGGGGTTCACTATGGGTCACTATGGGGCTGGTATGTGCTATGGGGCTGGGCCGGGAGATCGAGCAGAAATACGACTGCGGGGAGGAGATCCTGGTACTTGTGGGGCGCTATGGGGCAGCTATGGGGCTGGGATGCGCTATGGGGCGCTATGGGGCTGGTATGTGCTATGGGGCTGGGAGGGGGATGGATCAGAGATATGAGTCAGGGGAGGAGATCCTGGTACTTATGGGGCGCTGTGGGGCAGCCATGGGGCTGGGATGAACTATGGGTCACTATGGGGCTGGGGAATGGGGAGGGGGATGGAGCAGAAATAAGTGGGGAGGAGATGCTGGTACTTGTGGGGTGCTATGGGGCATTATGGGGTGGTTATGGGTCGCTATGGGGCAGTATGTGGGTCGCTATGGGGCAGTATGTGGATTGCTATGGGGCAGTAGGTGGGTCGCTATGGGGCAGTCTATGGGGTAGCTGTGGGTCGCTATGGGGTAGCTGTGGGTCACTTCGGGTCGCTATGGGGCAGTATGTGGGTCGCTATGGGGCAGTATATGGTTTGCTATGGGTCACTGTGGGTCGCTATGGGGCAGTATATGGGTCGCTATGGGTCGCTATGGGGCAGTCTGTGGGTCGCTATGGGTCGCTATGGGGCAGTCTGTGGGTCACTATGGGTTGGTATGGGGCAGTCTGTGGGTCACTGCAGGTTGCTATGGGGCAGTATGTGGCTCACTATGGCTCGCTATGGGGCAGTCTGTGGCTCGCTATGGGGCAGCCGTGGGTCGCTATGGGGCAGTCTGTGGGTCACTGTGGGTCGCTATGGGCCAGTATGTGGGTCGCTATGGGTCGCTCTGGGGCAGTATGTGGGTCGCTCTGGGGCAGCCGTGGGTCGCTATGGGGCAGTCTGTGGGTCACTATGGGTCGCTATGGGGCAGCCATGGGTCGCTATGGGTCACTATGGGGCAGTCTATGGGTCGCTCTGGGGCAGCTGTGGGTCGCTCTGGGCAGTATGTGGGTTGCTATGGGTCGCTATGGGGCAGTCTGTGGGCCGCTATGGGGCAGATGTGGGTCGCTATGGGTCGCTCTCCCCACAGATCACGGTGCTGTCGGCCATGACAGAAGAAGCTGCTGTCGCCATCAAGGCCATGGCCAAATAGGGGCCAGGTGGGCATCTGTGGGGCAATCTATGGGGCTGGGGGGGGTCTATGGGGCTGGGGGGGATCTGTGGGGCTGGGGGGATCTGTGGGGCTGGGGGGTCTATGGGGCTGGGGGGGATCTGTGGGGCTGGAGGGATCTATGGGGCTGGGGGGTCTATGGGGCTGGGGAGGATTTGCTATGGGTCAGAGCTCTTAGCTATGGGGCAGAGGGGCTCTTATGGGGCAGAGGCCTCTGCTATGGGGCAGAGGGGTTCTCTATGGGTCAAGGGGGGCTCTCTATGGGGCAGAGCGGCTCTCTATGGGTCAGGGGGGTTCTCTATGGGGCAGAGCTCTCTGCTATGGGTCAGGGGGTTCTCTATGGGGCAGAGCTCTCTGCTATGGGTCAGAGGGTCTCTCTATGGGTCAGGGGGGGTTCTCTATGGGTCAGGGGGTCTCTCTGTGGGTCAGAGCGTCTTTCTATGGGGCAGAGTGGTTCTCTATGGGTCAGGGGCTCTCTATGGGTCAAGGGGGGTTTTCTATGGGTCAGGGGGTCTCTCTATGGGTCAGGAGGGCTCTCTATGGGTCAGGGGTCTCTCTATGGGTCAGGGTGGCTCCCTATGGGTCAGCCCCTTCCGCTATGGGTCAGGGGGTCTCTCTATGGGTCAGAGCTCTCCGCTATGGGTCAGGGGCTCTCTCTATGGGTCAGGGGCTCTCTCTATGGGTCAGGGGGTCTCTCTATGGGCCAGGGGGGCTCTCTGTGGGTCAGAGCATCTCTCTATGGGTCAGGGGGGTTCCCTATGGGTCAGACTCCTTTGCTATGGGTCAGGGGGGTCTCTCTATGGGTCAGAGTGGTTCTCTATGGGTCAGGGGTCTCTCTATGGGTCAGAGTCGTTTTCTGTGGATCAGGGGGGTCTCTCTATGGGTCAGACCCCTCCGCTATGGGGCAGAGTGGTTCTCTATGGGTCAGGGGGGCTCTCTGTGGGTCAGAACCCCTCCGCTATGGGTCAGGGGGGTTCTCTATGGGTCAGGGGGTCTCTCTATGGGTCAGTGGTCTGTCTATGGGTCAAGGCTCTCTCTATGGGTCGGGGGCTCTCTCTATGGGTCAGGGGTCTCTCTATGGGTCAGGAGGGCTCTCTATGGGTCAGGGGGTCTCTCTATGGGTCAGGGTGGCTCCCTATGGGTCAGCCCCCCCCGCTATGGGTCAGGGGGTCTCTCTATGGGTCAGAGGGGTTCTCTATGGGTCAGAGGGGTTCTCTATGGGTCAGGGGGTCTCTCTATGGGTCAGGGGGTCTCTCTATGGGTCGGGGGGTCTCTCTATGGGTCAGGGTGGCTCCCTATGGGTCCCAGCCCCCGCTATGGGTCCCAGCCCCCCATCTCCCCCCAGCGCTGCAGCCGCCGTGGGGCGGGACCCCCCAACACTAAACAACAACAACAACCGGGGGGGGGGGGAGTTGGGGGGCCCCTCCCCCACCCCCCATAGGCCCCGCCCCTCCCCCCACCTCCCCCTCCCCCCAAAGTGGGCGGGGCCGCCCCATAGATGGGGGGGGGGGGGGGGGGGGAGGTGTGGGGCGGGGGGGGCGTGGCCTATGGGGGCCCCTCCCCCCCCCCCCCCAAATTCAACCCCCCCCCCAAATGTAGCCGGAAAATTAAATCATCTATAATAACGAGGTGGTTTAATTGAGTTTGTTAATTGGGGGGAGAGGGGTGGAGAACAGGAAGTGACGTCACGGCGGCGCGATGACGTCATCACTTGTGGTAGAAGCGCTGGGCTTGGCCGTGGGGCAGGAAGTGACGCGTGGGGGGGGTGGAGGGCGGGAAAGCGGCCTGGGGGGGGGGAGGGGGAGGGGCGGGTTAAGGCCACGCCCACCAACCCCCCCCCCCGTGTATGGGGGGGGATGGGGGGGGGGGGGAGGGGTGGGTAAGGGCCCCTCCCCCCTCCCAGGGGTCTCTAT
>NW_027659968.1:0-45323 GCF_963082525.1 Nesoenas mayeri
AGGCCAATTAGTCCCCATTTTTAGGCCCTTTAGGCCCCATTTAGGCCCCATTTTTAGGCCAATTAGACCCCATTTTTAGGTCATTTATGTCCCATTCTTAGGCCATTTAGGCCCCATTTTTAGGCCAATTAGGCCCCACTTTTAGGCCCCATTTTTAGGTCATTTAGGCCCCATTTTTAGGCCAATTAGGCCCCATTTAGGCTCCATTTTTAGGTCATTTAGGCCCCATTTTTAGGCCATTTAGGTCCCACTTTTAAGCCGTTTAGGCCCCATTTTTAGGCCGCATTTTCAGGCCATTTAGGCCCCATTTTTAGGTCATTTAGGCCCCATTTTCAGGCCCCATTTTTAGGCCGTTTAGGCCCCATTTCTAGGCCATTAGGCCCCATTTTTAGGCCGTTTAGGCCCCATTTTTAAGCCATTTAGGCCCCATTTTTAGGCCATTTAGGCCCCACTTTTAGACCCCATTTCTAGGCCATTAGGCCCCATTTTTAGGCCCTTTAGCCCCATTTCCCCCTCATTCCCCCCACACCCCTCCTCCCCCCACCCCCCCCCAGTTTCGGGGTGTCCCCCCCCCATTTCGTGGCGCCGCTCACCCCCCGCCATGAAGTATTCGCGCAGCAGGGGGATGCGGAACCAGCAGGGCAGGGTCAGCACGTGCGGCCTCAACCCGGGGAATTTGGCCCCAAACCCCGTGGCCTCGGTGCAGAAATCGGCGAAGGCGCCGGCGGCCAAAACGCCGTGGGGGTGGCAGCCGAACACGTAATTGCGGCGCGGGTCCAGATCCGCCGTCTTCACCAGCTGCGGGAGGGGAGACGCGCACGGAAATGGGTGAAAATGGACGGGAAATGGCCCAAAATGGCCCCAAAATGACATGAAATGGCTCAAAATTCACCCGAGATGGGTCAAAATTGATGTGAAATGGGTCAAAATCAAGCCGAGATGGGTCAAAATGGACCCGAGATGGGTCAAAATTGATGTGAAATGGCCCAAAATGACCCTGAGATGGCTCAAAATCCACCCAAGTTGGCCCAAAATTGACAGGAAAGGACTCAAAATTGATGTGAAATGGCTCAAAATCCACCTGGGATGACCCAAAATTGACATGAAATTACTCCAAACTGACATGAAATGCACCAAAATCCACCCGAGATGGCCCAAAATTGATGTGAAATGGCTCAAAATTCACCCGAGATGGGTCAAAATTGATGTGAAATGGGTCAAAATCACCCTGAGATGGCTCAAAATGGACCCAAGATGGCCCAAAATGACCCTGAGATGGCTCAAAATCCACCCGAGATGGGTCAAAATTGACGTGAAATGGCACAAAATCCACCCGAGATGGCTCAAAATTGACAGGAAATGGCTCAAAATGGACCCGAGATGGGTCAAAATGGACCCTGAGATGGGTCAAAATCCACCCAAGATGGCCCAAAATTGACATGAAATTACTCCAAATCGACATGATATGCACCAAAATCCACCCGAGATGACCCAAAATTGACATGAAATGACGCAAAATCCACCCGAGATAGGTCAAAATTGACATGAAATGGCTCAAAAATCCACCCGAGATGACCCAAAATTGACATGAAATGGCTCAAAATGGACCCGAGATGGCTCAACATTGACATGAAATGGCCCAAAATGGACCCGAGATGGCTCAAAATAGACCCGAGATGACCCCAAATTGACATGAAATGGCCCAAAATCCCCCTGAGCCCCCCCCAAACCCTCCTGGGGACCCCCAAAACCCCCTTAGGACGCCCCCCCCCAGGCCCCGCCCCTTTCCCCAAGCCCCCCCCCCCCCCCCCCCCCCCCTCGGGGGCTCACCGAGATGGGGAAGTAGTCCCGGAAGTAGTTCCAGACGGGCCAGGAGCGCACCCAGGCGGAGCGGCGCCCCCCGCGGCTGGGCGTGTCGCGGTCCGCCCACAGCCAGCCCGCGTACAGCAGCGCCGGCAGCCACAGCGACCCGCGCAGCGCCAGCACGAACAGCAGCACGCACAGCTGGCCTGGGGACCCAGGCGTCCGGGAGCGGGGGGGGGTTAGTGACCCCCGCTCTGTGCTGCCCATCCCCCCAGGAACCGTGTTTCTAGGGGTCACCGTTTTCTCATAGGACCCCAAAAAGACCGAGGTAGGGGAGGGGCGCTCAGAGCAATATTGAGGGACCCAGGCGTCCGGGAGTGGGGGGCTAAGTGACCCCCCCTTAGTGCTGCCCATCCCCCCAGGAACCGTGTTTCTAGGGGTCACCGTTTTCTCATAGGACCCCAAAAACCCCGAGGTGGGGGAGGGGTGCTCACGGCCATCTGAAGGGACCCAGGCGTCCGGGAGTTGGGGGGGTAAGAACCCCCTCTTAGTGCTGCCCATCCCCCCAGGAACCGTGTTTCTAGGGGTCATTGTTTTCTTATGGGACCCCAAAAACCCTGGGAGGTTGGGGAGCGCAGCCATCAGTAGGGGACCAGAGTGAACAGCCCGTAATGAGTTAAAGGAGGAATTTAGGGGGGTCAGGGAGGTTTGGGGGGTCGGGTGGGGGTCGGGGGGGTCAGGGGGGCTTTTGGGGGGGGTCGGGGGGTTTTGGGGACCCCCCCGTCCCCCCCCCCGCACTCACCGAGGCCCAGGAAGGTGCAGACCCACTGCAGAACCGCGGCCGTTTGCAGCCGCCGGCGCAGGGGGAGGCGCAGGGGGGCGAAACGCAGCGGCATCGGGGAGCTGGGGGGACTGGGATGGACTGGGAGGGAACTGGGGGGGACTGGGAGGAGATTGGGAGGGACTGGGGGGGAACTGGGAGAGACTGCGATGGAACTGGGGGGACTGGGATGGAACTGGGGGGGAACTGGGAGGGAACTAGGAGAGACTGGGATGGACTCAGGAGGACTAGGATGGACTGGGGGGGACTGGGATAGACTGGGATGGACTGGCGGGGAGATTGGGATGGACTGGGAGGGACTGGGGGGGAACTGGGGGGGACTGGGAGGGAGATTGGGAGGGACTGGGGGGGAACTGGGAGAGACTGGGATGGACTCGGGGGGACTGGGATGGAACTGGGGGGGACTGGGAGGGAACTGGGGGGGACTGGGAGGGAACTGAGAGGGAACTGGGGGGGAACTGGGATGGACTGGGAGAGACTGGGATGGACTAGGGGGGAACTGGGGGGGACTGGGATGGACTGGGGGGGACTGGGGGGGAACTGGGATGGACTGGGGGGGACTGGGATAGACTGGGGGGGAGATTGGGAGGGAGTGGGATGGACTAGGGGGGAACTGGGATGGACTAGGGGGGAACTGGGATGGACTGGGAGGGAACTGGGATGGATTGGGAGGGAACTGGGAGGGACTGGGAAGGGGGGGGTATTGGGAATGGGGGGAACTAGGAGCAAAGGGGGGGTTACTGGGAATGGGGGGAACTGGGATGGATTGGAGGGAACTGGGAATGGGGGGGTATTGGGAATGGGGGGAACTGGGAGAGACTGGGATGGACTGGGGGAGACTGGGAGGGAACTGGGAATGGGATTACTGGGAATGGGGGGGTTACTGGGAGGGACTGGGGAGACTGGGAATGGGGGGGTTGGAATTAGGGGGTTACTGGGATCACAGGGGGGTCACTGGGAATGGGGGGGACTGGGAATGGGGGTTACTGGGATCAGGGTTACTGGGATCGGGGTTGTTACTGGGATCTGGGTTACTGGGATAAGGGGGGGTTACTGGGATCGGGGGGGTCGTTACTGGGATCGGGGGGGTTATTACTGGGATCGGGGGGGTCGTTACTGGGATCGGGGGGGTCGTTACTGGGATCGGGGGGGTCGTTACTGGGATCGCAGCAGCAGGAGCGGGTTGAGGGGGAGGGAACTGGGAGCTGCTGGTTTTAACTGGGAGCGGCCCCGCCCCCCCCCCGCCTCCCCGGGTGGGTTGGGAAACGGTGGGAAAGGTGACGGGGGAATTGGGATGAACTGGGAGGGACTGGGAGGGACTGGGGGGCATTAGGATGAACTGGGGGGCACTGGGAGGGACTGGGATGAACTGGGGGGCACTGGGAGGGACTGGGGGGCATTAGGATGAACTGGGGGGCACTGGGAGGGACTGGGATGAACTGGGGGGCACTGGGAGGGACTGGGGGGCATTAGGACGAACTGGGATGAACTGGGAGGGACTGGGATGAACTGGGGGGCACTGGGACGAACTGGGATGAACTGGGGGGCACTGGGAGGGACTGGGGAGCATTAGGATGAACTGGGGGGCACTGGGAGGAACTGGGATGAACTGGGGAGCATTAGGATGAACTGGGGGGCACTGGGAGGGACTGGGGAGCATTAGGATGAACTGGGGGGCACTGGGAGGGACTGGGGAGCATTAGGATGAACTGGGGGGCACTGGGAGGGACTGGGGAGCATTAGGATGAACTGGGGGGCACTGGGCTGAACTGGGACAAACTGGGCTGAACTGGGAGTTTATTGGTTATTTACAGGCAGTCACACGTAGTTCCCGGGGTGGGGGTGGGGGGGGGTGTCACCCCCAGGGGTCCCGGGACACTCCCCAGGGGACACTGGGGGGACACAGACACCCCTGGGGACAGTGGGGTCATTGGGCAGACACTGGGGACACCAGTGACACTGGGGGGACACTAGGGGGACACAGGGACCCCAGGGGACATTGGGGACCCCAGTGTCACTGGGCAGACTGGGGGGACAGTGGGGACACCAGTGACACTGTGGGGTCACAGGGACCCCAGGGGACAACTGGGGACACTGTGGGGGACACTGGGGGGTCACAGGGACCCCAGGGGACCCCGTTGTCACTGGGCAGACTAGGGGGACACTGGGGGACACCAGTGACACTGGGGGGGTCACAAGGACCCCAGGGGACCCCGGTGTCACTGGGGGGACACTGTGGGGACACAGGGACCCCAGGGGACATTGGTGTCACTGTGCAGACTGGGGGGACACTGGTGACACTGGGGGGGTCACAGGGACCCCAGGGGACACTGGTATCACCAGGGGGACACTGTGGGGACCCCATTGTCACTGGGCAGACTGGGGGGACACTGGGGGTCACTGGTGACACCGTGGGGTCACAGGGACCCCAGGGGACCCCGTTGTCACTGGGGGGGACACTATGGGGTCACAGGGACCCCAGGGGACCCCGGTGTCACTGGGCAGACTGGGGGGACACCAGTGACACTGGGGGGACACTGTGGGGACATTGGGGACCCCAGTGTCACTGGGCAGACTGGGGGGACACTGGGGGTCACTGGTGACACCATGGGGTCACAGGGACCCCAGGGGACACTGGTATCACCGGGGGGACACTGTGGGGACCCCGTTGTCACTGTGCAGACTGGGGGGACACTGGTGACACTGGGGGGGGTCACGGGGACTCCAGGGGACCCCGGTGTCACTGGGGGGACACTGTGGGGACCCCGTTGTCACTGTGCAGACTGGGGGGACACTGTGGGGACATTAGGGACCCCGTTGTCACTGTGCAGACTGGGGGGACACTGTGGGGACATTAGGGACCCCGTTGTCACTGTGCAGACTGGGGGGACACTGTGGGGACATTAGGGACCCCGTTGTCACTGTGCAGACTGGGGGGACTGGGCCACCCCCCCGTTGCTGCGGGTGCCGGGGGGGGGCTGGGGGCTGTCCCCGGCGGGGGAGGGGACGGCGGGGGCGGGGGGGGACAGTTGGGGACCCGGGGGGGCCTTGGCGTCCCCGGCGGGGGGCAGGGACACCACGATGTACTTCTGCACGCTGCCGGGGACGCCGGGGACCCCGGTGACGGTGGCGCTGGGGACCGTGGGGGCGGCCGACACCAGTTTGACCACGGGCTGCACGCTGGGGACGCTGGGGACGCTGGTGGTGACCGGGGAGGTGGCGGCGGGAGCCGGGCTGGTGCTGAACGTGATCACCTGGGACACCGGGACAGAGCGGGACGGACGGACGGACAGGGGGAGATATGGGGATAGGGGGATGTTGGGGACATGGGGACAGGGGGAGATATGGGGATAGGGGGACAGGGGGAGATATGGGGACAGGGGGATAGAGGGACAATGGGGATAGGGGGACAATGGGGACAGGGGGACAATGGGGACAGGGGGACAATGGGGACAACGGGGATATGGGACACAGGGATATGGGGACAATGGGGACAGGGGGACAATGGGGACAGGGGGACAATGGGGACAGGGGGACAATGGGGACAACGGAGACAACGGGGATATGGGACACAGGGATATGGGGACAATGGGGACAGGGGGACAATGGGGACAGGGGGACAATGGGGACAGGGAGACAATGGGGACAACGGAGACAACGGGGATATGGGGACAATGGGGACAGGGGGACAATGGAGAGATATGGGGATATGGGGACAGGGGGACATGGGGATAAAGGGACATGGGGACGGGGGGACAATGGGGATATGGGGACAATGGGGATATGGGGACAATGGGGATATGGGGACAATGGGGACATGTGACACAGCGATATGGGGACAATGGGGACATGGGGATAGAGGGACAATGGGGACAGGGGACACGGGGATATGGGGACAGGGGGACAATGGGGACAGGGGGACAATGGGGATATGGGACATGGGGACAATGGGGACATGGGACATGGGGATATGGGGATAATGGGGACAATGGGAACAATTTGGAGATGTGACAATGTTAGGGACATCGAGACAGCATGTCCCCTCCCCACCATGTGTCCCCCCATGTCCCCATATCCCAGTGTCCCCTCTCTGTCCCCTTGTCACCCCATCATGTCCCCCTGTCCCCATATCCCAGTGACCCCCATTGACCCCCAGGGTCCTAGTGCCCCCCCTGGTGACCCACATCATGTCCCCATATCCCCTTGTCCCCATGTCCCATTGACCCCCAGGGTCCTAGTGCCCCCCCAGTGACCCACATCATGTCCCCATATCCCTTGTCCCCATGTCCCCCTGTCCCCACGTCCCATTGACCCCCATGGTCCTAGTGCCCCCATGGTCCTAGTGCCCCTCAGGTGACCCAAGTCATGTCCCCATATCCCCCCATTATGTCCCATGTCCCCCATCCCCACGATGTCCCCAGGTGTCCCCAAATGTCCCCAGGTGTCCCGTACCTGCTGTGACGCGCTGGTCCCCGATGCCGATGACATGACGATGAACTTGGTGGGGGGAGGGGAGGGCTGGGTGGGCGTGGCCGGCCGGGACATCACGGGCAGGGTGATGGCACCTGGGACCTTGATGATGCCGGGGGGGGGGACCCGGGCCGGGGGACCCCCCTGACCTTGGGGGGCCTGGGTCAAGGTCAACGTGGGCCGGGGCTGCGGGGACAAGGGGGACGTTGAGGGGACATGGGGACAATGGGGGCATTGGGGGCAATGGGGGCAACGGGGACGTTGAGGGGACATGGGGACAATGGGGGCATTGGGGGTAATGGGGACATTGAGGGGACATGGGGACAATGGGGCAGTGGGGACATTGAGGGGGCAATGGGGACATTGGGGACATTGAGGGGGCAATGGGGACAATGGGGCAGTGGGGGCATTGGGGGCAATAGGGACATTGAGGGAACATGGGGGCAATGGGGCAGTGGGGGCAATGGGGACATTGAGGGGACATGGGGACAATGGGGACATTGAGGGGGCAATGGGGACAATGGGGCAGTGGGGACATGGGGACAATGGGGCAGTGGGGACATTGAGGGGACATTGAGGGGACACGGGGGCAATGGGGCAGTGAGGACATTGAGGGGGCAATGGGGACATTGAGGGGACATGGGGACAATGGGGGCAATGGGGACGTTGAGGGGGCAATGGGGACATTGGGGACATTGAGGGGGCAATGGGGACAATGGGGCAGTGGGGGCATTGGGGGCAATGGGGACATTGAGGGGACATGGGGGCAATGGGGACATTGAGAGGACATGGGAGCAATGGGGACATTGAGGGGACATGGGGACAATGGGGCAGTGGGGACATTGAGGGGACATGGGGACAATGGGGGCAATGGGGACATTGAGAGGGCAATGGGGACATTGAGGGGACATGGGGGCAATGGGGCAGTGGGGACATTGAGGGGACATGGGGACAAGGGGGCAATGGGGACATTGAGGGGGCAGTGGGGACATTGGGGACATTGAAGGGGCAATGGGGACATTGGGGATAATGGGGACAAATAATGGGGACATTGGGAACAATGGGGGGACATGAGGGCAGTGAGGGGACATGGGGGCAATAGGGGCATTGGGGGGACATGGGGACAATGGAGATATTGGGAACAATGGGGGGACATGGGTGCAATGAGGGGACATGGGGACAATGGGCGGACATGGGGGGACATGGAGGCAATGGGGACATTGGGGGCAATAGGGGGATATGGGGACAATGGGGGCAATGGGGGGACAATGGGGGACATGGGGGCAATAGGGGGACATGGGGGCATTGGGGACAATGGGGGACATGGGGGCATTGGGGACAATGGGGGACATGGGGACAATGGGGGACATGGGGACAATGGGGGACATGGGGACAATGGGGACAATGGGGGGACAATGGGGCACTTCAACATCCCCATTGTCACCTTAACGTCCCCCAATGTCACCTTATTGTCCCCCCAATGCCAACCAAACGTCCCCTCAATGTCCCCTTAACGCTCCCCCCGCCACGTCCCCTTATTGTCCCCTCAATGTCACCTCCACATCCCCCTGTCCCCCCACGTCCCCCCCAGTGTCCCCAGTCCCACCTGGTTAACGGGTCCGTGGGGTCTTCACCATGTGGGCCCAGAGCAACGTGTCCCCTCCCAGTGTCCCCAAATGTCCCCCCAAGCGTCCCAAGTGTCCCCCCATGTCCCCAAATGTCCCCCCATGTCCCCAAATGTCACCTGTGTGATGGTCAGGATGGTCCTGTTGACCTGCTGGGCCTGCATGGCAGCCTGTACTTGGGCCTTCACCATGTGTGCGGCTCAACGTGTCCCCCCCATATCGTCCCCTTGGTGTCCCCAAATGTCACCCCGTGTCCCCAGATGTCACCTGTGTGATGGTGAGGGTGGTCCTGTTGACCTGCTGGGCCTGCATGGCGGCCTGTGCTCGGGCCTTCACCACGTGTGCGCAGAGCGTGGCCCCCAGGAAGCCGAAGTCGCTCTTGTAGGAGTCGGGGGTGTCGGGGGGGGCGCGAACCTTGGCCAGCACGGGGGCGCAGTGCTTCTGCGGGGACAATGGGGACAATGGGGACATGGGGACAATGGGGGGACAATGGGGACACGGGGGCGCAGTGCTTCTGCGGGGACAATGGGGACAATGGGGACATGGGGACAATGGGGACACGGGGGCGCAGTGCTTCTGCGGGGACAATGGGGACAATGGGGACATGGGGACAATGGGGACACGGGGGCGCAGTGCTTCTGCGGGGACAATGGGGACAATGGGGACATGGGGACAATGGGGACACGGGGGCGCAGTGCTTCTGCGGGGACAATGGGGACAATGGGGACATGGGGCGCAGTGCTTCTGCGGGGACAATGGGGACATGGGGACAATGGGGAGACAATGGGGACATGGGGCACAGTGCTTCTGCGGGGACAATGGGGACATGGGGACACATGGGAGGACACATGGGAGGACACATGGGGACAATGGGGGGGACAATGGGGGGGACAATGGGGGGGACAATGGGGGGGACAATGGGGGGGACAATGGGGGACACAATGGGGGACACAGGGGGACACAGGGGGACACAGGGGGACACAGGGGGACACAGGGGCGCAGTGCTTCTGCGGGGACAATGGGGACATGGGGTGACAATGGGGACACGGGGTGACACATGGGGTGACAATGGGGGACACATGGGGGACACATGGGGGGACACATGGGGGGACACATGGGGGGACACATGGGGGGACACATGGGGACACACGGGGGACACACGGGGGACACACGGGGGACACACGGGGGACACACGGGGGACACGGGGACACAGAGGGACGTGGGGGATACGGGGGGACAATGGGGGGGACAATGGGGACACGGGGGGACATGGGGGGACCATGGAGACAATGGGGACATGGGGGGACGGGGGGACATGGGGGGACGATGGGGGGGACGATGGGGGGGACGATGGGGGGGACGATGGGGGGGACAATGGGGGGGACAATGGGGGGGACAATGGGGGGGACAATGGGGGGGACAATGGGGGGGACAATGGGGACACAGGGGTGCAGTGCTTCTGCGGGGACAATGGGGTGACAATGGGGTGACAATGGGGACACATGGGGACACATGGGGGACAATGGGGACACGGGGGGACACGGGGGGACACGAGGGGGACAAAGGGGACGTGGCGGGGACACGGAGGGACAACGGAGACACAATGGGGAGACAATGGGGAGACACAGACAATGGGGATGCAGAGGGACACAGGGGGACAATGGGGACATGGGATGACAATGGGGACATGGGATGACAATGGGGACATGGGGTGACACGGGGGGACAATGGGGACATGGGGGGACAATGGGGGGACAATGGGGGGGACAATGGGAACACGAGGGGGACATGGGGGGACAAGGGGGGATTTGCGGCCACTTTGGGGCCATTCCAGCGCCATATCTGCAGCCACTCCGTGACCCCGCGGTGTCCCTGCAGTGTCCCCCCGTCCCGGTGTCCCCACGGTGTCCCCGCGGTGTCCCCATGTCCCTCCGGTGACCCCGCAGTGTCCCCATGTCCCGGTGACCCCACGGTGTCCCCCTGTCCCAGTGTCCCTCTGGTGACCCCGCAGTGTCCCCCTGTCCCAGTGTCCCCACGGTGTCCCCGTGGTGTCCCCATGTCCCAGTGTCCCCCCGGTGTCCCCCTGTCCCGGTGTCCTCCCGGTGTCCCCACGGTGTCTCCATGTCCCAGTGTCCCTCCGGTGACCCCGCAGTGTCCCCCTGTCCCAGTGTCCCCATGTCCCAGTGTCCCCCCGGTGACCCCGCAGTGTCCCCATGTCCCAGTGTCCCCCCGGTGACCCCGCGGTGTCCCCCTGTCCCGGTGTCCCCCCGGTGACCCCCCGGTGTCTCCATGTCCCAGTGTCCCCCCGGTGACCCCACGGTGTCCCCATGTCCCGGTGTCCCTCCGGTGACCCCACAGTGTCCCCCTGTCCCGGTGTCCCCCCAGTGACCCCACGGTGTCCCCCTGTCCCGGTGTCCCTCCGGTGACCCCGCAGTGTCCCCCTGTCCCGGTGTCCCCCCGGTGACCCCACGGTGTCCCCCTGTCCCAGTGTCCCTCCGGTGACCCCGCGGTGTCCCCCTGTCCCAGTGTCCTCCCGGTGACCCCACGGTGTCCCCATGTCCCAGTGTCCCTCCGGTGACCCCGCGGTGTCCCCCTGTCCCAGTGTCCCCACGGTGTCCCCCTGTCCCAGTGTCCTCCCGGTGACCCCACGGTGTCCCCCTGTCCCAGTGTCCCCCCGGTGACCCCGCAGTGTCCCCCTGTCCCAGTGTCCTCCCGGTGACCCCACGGTGTCCCCCTGTCCCAGTGTCCTCCCGGTGACCCCACGGTGTCCCCCTGTCCCAGTGTCCTCCCGGTGACCCCGCAGTGTCCCCCTGTCCCAGTGTCCTCCCGGTGACCCCACGGTGTCCCCCTGTCCCAGTGTCCCCCCGGTGACCCCGCAGTGTCCCCCCGGTGTCCCTATGTCCTGGTGTCCCCACGTTATCCCCCCCATGTCCCCACGTCCCGGTGTCCCCAGGGTGTCCCCACGTCCCGGTGTCCCCATGTCCCAGTGTCCCCACGGTGTCCCCCCGGTGTCCCCATTGTGTCCCCCTGTCCCAGTGTCCCTCCGGTGTTCCCCCGGTGACCCTGCAGTGTCCCCATGTCCCGGCGTCCCCTCGGTGTCCCCATGTCCCGGTGTCCCCCCAGTGTCCCCGCGGTGTCCCCCGGGTGTCCCCCCGTCCCGGTGTCTCCCCGGTGTCCCTGCGGTGTCCCCATGTCCTGGTGTCCCCCTGTCCCGGTGTCCCCCCGGTGACCCCATGGTGTCCCCCTGTCCCAGTGTCCCTCCGGTGACCCCGCAGTGTCTCCATGTCCTGGTGTCCCCCCAGTGACCCCGCAGTGCCCCCTGTCCTGGTGTCCCCACGGTGTCCCCCTGTCCTGCTGTCCCCCTGTCCTGGTGTCCCCCCGGTGTCCCCATGTCCTGGTGTCCCCCCAGTGTCCCTGCGGTGTCCCCCGGGTGTCCCCCCGTCCCGGTGTCTCCCCGGTGTCCCTGTGGTGTCCCCACGTCCCAGTGTCCCCACGGTGACCCCCCGGTGTCCCCATGTCCCGGTGTTCCCCCGGTGAGCCCGCGGTGTCCCCACGTCCTGGTGTCCCCGCGGTGTCCCCGCACCAGCAGCAGCGTCTGCACGTGGTCGGCCCCGATCTTGTCGATGTTGCTGACAACGGGTCCTTCCAGAATGTTCCGGATGCGCTCGCCCTCCACCTGCAGCCGCGGCAGGATCAGCGTCTTGATCACCTGGGGGACACGGGGACGTTGGGGACATCGGGGATGTTGGGGACATTAGGGACAACGGGGATGTTGAAGGGACATTGAGGGGGATATTAAAGGGACATTGGGGGACATTAAGGGGACATTGGGGGACATTAAGGGGACATTGGGGGACATTAAGGGGACATTGGGGGATGTTGGGGGGACATTAAGGGGACATTGGGGGATGTTGGGGGGACACCAGGGAGACATTAAAGGGACATTGGGGGACACCGAGGGGACATTAAGGGACACTGGGGGGACATTAAGGGGACATTGGGGGGACACTGCGGGGACACGACACATTAAGGGGACATTGGGGGACAATAAGAGGACATTAAGGGGATATTGGGGGACACTGGGGGGACATTAAGGGGACACTGGGGGGACATTAAGGGGACACTGGGGGGACATTAAGGGACAATAAGAGGACATTAAGGGGACATTGGGGGACACTGGGGGATAATAAGGAGACGTTGGGGGGACACTGGGGGGATATTAAGGGGATATTGGGGGACACTGGTGGACACCAGGGGGACATTAAGGGGACATTGGGGGACACTGGGGGGACATTAAGGAGACACTGTGGGGGGACACACATTAAGGGGACACTAGGGGACACCAAGGGGACATTGGGGGACATTAAGGGGACATTAAGGGGATACTGGGGGACACCAGGGGGACATTAAGGGGGACATTAAGGGGATGTGACACTGTGGGGCGGCTGTGGGGCTGGGGGTGTTGGGGACACGTTGGGGACACTGGGGACACGTTGGGGACACTCACGTCAGGGCCCAGCTCCGCCAGCCCCGCGATGGAGCCGTAACGCGTCGTCCAGGGGGTCTTGTCGTCCACCCAGCTCTGCGGAGACAATGGGGGAATCTATGGGGCTGACCCACAGATCTGACCCATATCGGACCCACAGTGCCCAGTCCTGCCCCACATCCTGACCCATGGGGCTGACCCACAGATCTGAACCATATCAGACCCCCAGTGCCCAGTCCTGCCCCACATCCCCACATCCTGACCGATGGGGCTGCCCCACAGATCTGACCCACAACTGCCCCACAGGGCCCAGTCCTGCCTCACAGGGCTGAACCACATCCTGACCCACAGATCCGAACCATATCGGACCCACAGTGCCCAGTCCTGCCCCACATCCCCACATCCTGACCCATGGGGCTGCCCCACAGATCTGACCCACATCCCCGCCCCATAAGCTGCCCCACACTTTGGTGAAGGTTTTGGCCATCTGTGGCTGGACGTTAATTGTGGTTGGACTTGTTCTTGCAGAGCTGCCCCACCAGCCCCATAGCCCCATAAGCTGCCCCATAGCCTGCCCCATAACCCCATAGCCTGCCCCATAAGCTGCCCCATAGCCTGCCCCACACCTTGGTGAAGGTCTTGGCGACACGAGGCTGCACGTTGTTGGTGGTGGTGCCGAAGTTCTTGCAGAGCTGCGCCACCAGCCCCACAACCCCATAACCTGCCCCATAACCCCATAGCCTGCCCCATAACCCCACAGCCTGCCCCATAACCCCACAGCCTGCCCCATAAGCTGCCCCACACCTTGGTGAAGGTCTTGGCGACACGAGGCTGCACGTTGTTGGTGGTGGTGCTGAAGTTCTTGCGGAGCTGCGCCACCAGTCCCACATCCCACCCCACAGCCCCATAACCCCACAGCCTGCCCCATAAGCTGCCCCACACCTTGGTGAAGGTCTTGGCGACGCGGGGCTGCACGTTGTTGGTGGTGGTGCTGAAGTTCTTGCAGAGCTGCGCCACCAGCCCCACAACCCCATAACCTGCCCCATAACCCCATAGCCTACCCCATAACCCCACAGCCTGCCCCATAACCCCACAGCCTGCCCCATAGCCTGCCCCATAAGCTGCCCCACACCTTGGTGAAGGTCTTGGTGACACGAGGCTGCATGTTGTTGGTGGTGGTGCTGAAGTTCTTGCAGAGCTGCGCCACCAGCCCCACATCCCATCCCACAGCCCCATAACCCCATAGCCTGCCCCATAGCCTGCCCCACACCTTGGTGAAGGTCTTGGCGACGCGGGGCTGCACGTTGTTGGTGGTGGTGCTGAAGTTCTTGCAGAGCTGCGCCACCAGCCCCACATCCCATCCCACAGCCCCATAACCCCATAGCCTGCCCCATAGCCTGCCCCACACCTTGGTGAAGGTCTTGGCGACGCGGGGCTGCACGTTGTTGGTGGTGGTGCTGAAGTTCTTGCAGAGCTGCGCCACCAGCCCCACATCCCATCCCACAGCCCCATAACCCCATAGCCTGCCCCATAGCCTGCCCCACACCTTGGTGAAGGTCTTGGCGACGCGGGGCTGCACGTTGTTGGTGGTGGTGCTGAAGTTCTTGCAGAGCTGCGCCACCAGCCCCACATCCCATCCCACAGCCCCATAACCCCATAGCCTGCCCCATAGCCTGCCCCACACCTTGGTGAAGGTCTTGGCGACGCGGGGCTGCACGTTGTTGGTGGTGGTGCTGAAGTTCTTGCAGAGCTGCGCCACCAGGCGCGCGGCGAAGTCGCGCAGGGCCCAGTGGTTGTCGACGTCGGGGCGCAGGCAGAGCTGGCGGCTCACGATGCACGTCATGACGGCCGGGATCAGCTCGTGCAGCTGGGGGCGCGGGACAACGGGGACGTTGGGGACATCGGGGGCGATGGGGGCGATGGGGACACAGGGGACGATGGGGAGGTTGGGGGGCAAGGGGGACAACGGGGGCGTTGGGGGCAATGGGGGACAATGGGGACACAGGGGGGCGACGGGGACACAGGGGACAATGGGGACACAGGGGACAATGGGGAGGTTGGGGGGCAAGAGGGACAACGGGGGCGTTGGGGGCAATGGGGGGTGATGGGGACACAGGGGGCGACGGGGACAATGGGGACACAGGGGACAACAAGGAGGTTGGGGGCGACGGGGACACAGGGGGCGACAGGGACACAGGGGGTGTGGGGGACAATGGGGGCAACGGGGACAATGGGGGCAACGGGGAGGTTGGGGGTGTCGGGGACATTGGGGACAATGGGGGCAACGGGGACACGGGACAACGGGGGCGATGGGGACACAGGGGGTGATGGGGACACAGGGGATAACGAGGAGGTTGGGGGCGATGAGGACACAGGGGGTGATGGGGACACAGGGGGACAATAGGGAGGTTGGGGGCGATGGGGACAACGGGGGGCGATGGGGACAACGGGGGGGCGATGGGGACATGAGGGACATTGGGGGCAACGAGGACAACGGGGGCAATGGGAGCGTTGGGGGCAATGGGGGGTGATGGGGACAATGGGGAGGTTGGGGGTGTGGGGGACATTGGGGACAATGGAGGCAAAGGGGACAACGGGGACAACGGGGACAATGGGGGGCGATGGGGGACAACGGGGGGTGATGGGGGCCGTTGGGGACAATGGGGACAACGGGGGATGTTGAGGGGGGGACAGAGTGGGGGGACACTCATGTATTTCTCCAGGTAGAGCGTGGGATTGTCCATTAGGGGACATTGGGGGAACATTGGGGGATCTAGGGGGACATTGTGGGCCGCAGGGTGACACTGGGGGACACGAGGGGACACTGGGGGACAGGTGCCACTCACGTATTTCTCCAGGTAGAGCGTGGGGTTGTCCATCAGCGCCTTCACCATGCGCATCAGGTAGATGAGCAGCGCCAGGTTGTTCTGCACCACGTTCACCCGCACCTTGGGGACGACACGAGTGTCACCGGCCCGGGGGACACCGTGTCACCCGCTCTGGGGACAACACGAGTGTCACCCGCGCTGGGGACGCCGGGGACTCACCCCCTCGGAGATGAAGGTGCTGAAGCGCGGGAGCATCTGGTACAGGCCGGGGTCGGTGGCGATGCTCTGCAGGGCCTCCTGGGGACAGGGGACATGGTTGGGGACAGGGGGCACCCTGGGGGACAAGGAGACACACCAAAGGGATACCTGGGGGACAAGGGGACACCTTGGGGACACACCAGGGGGACACCCGGGGGACAAGGGGACACCCCGGGGACACACCAGGGGGACACCCGGGGGACAAGGGGACACACCAGGGGGACAAGGGGACACACCAGGGGGACAACCCGGGGGACAACCCGGGGGACAAGGGGACACACCAGGGGGACACCCCGGGGACACCTCAGGGGACACCCCAGGGGGACAAGAGGACACACCAGGGGGACACCTCGGGGGACAGGGGGACACACCAGAGGGACAACCCGGGGGACAGGGGGACACACCAGGGGGACGCACCAGGGGGACACACCAGGGGGACAATGGACACCCCAGGGGACACCCCGGGAGATAAGGGGGACACCCTGGGGGAGGACATGGGGGTGACAGGGGGGACACGGGGGGTGACACTCACAGTGCATTTGGCCTCATAGGACCCCATGCAGGGACACGGGGGGGTGACAAGGGGGGGGTGACAAGGGGGGGGTGACAAGGGGGGGGTGACAAGGGGGGGGTGACAAGGGGGGGGTGACAAGGGGGACACTCACAGTGTGTTTGGCCTTGCAGGACCCCATGTGGGGACACAGGGGGTGACAAGGGGAACATGGGGGGGACACAGGGGGTGACAGGGGGACACTCACAGTGCATTTGGCCTCATGGGACCCCACGCAGGGACACGGGGGGTGACAGGAGGTGACACGGGGGACACGGGGGGGACATGGGGGGGACACTCACAGTGCATTTGGCTTCATAGGACCCCATGTAGGGACACGAGGGGTGACAGGGGGGACACGGGGGGTGACAGGAGGTGACATGAGGGACGAGGGGTGACATGGAGGGTGACAAGAGGACACTCACAGGGCGTTTGGCCTCGCAGGACCCCATGTGGGGACATGGGGGGGACATGGGGGGGACATAGGGGGGACACTCACAGCACGTTTGGCCTCGCAGGACCCCACGCAGGGACACAGGGGGTGACAGGAGGTGACATGGAGGACATGGGGGGGACATGGGAGGACACTCACAGTGCATTTGGCTTCATAGGACCCCATGTAGGGACACGGGGGGTGACGAGGGGGACATGGGGGACACGGGGGGGGACAGGAGGTAACACGGGGGGTGACAGGAGGTGACATGGGGGACATGGGGGGTGACAGGGGGGGTGACAAGGGGACACTCACCGCGCGTTTGGCCTCGCAGGACCCCACGCAGGGACACGGGGGGTGACATGGGGGACATGGGGGGTGACGGGGGGGTGACAAGGGGACACTCACCGCGCGTTTGGCCTCGCAGGACCCCACGCAGGCCTCGGTGATCTCCTTGTAGTAGAGCTGCTGCTCCACCGACAGCTCGTGCACCCGCCGCGGCTTCAGCCGCACGCCCGCGGCCTCCTTCCCTGCCAAGGGACCCTCGTGAGCCCCCAAAACCCCCCAAAACACCCCCAAAACACCCCCAAAAACCCCGTTAACACCCCCACAGCCTCCTTCCCTGCCAAGGGACCCCCGTGAGCCCCCAAAACCCCCCAAAACACCCCCAAAAACCCCCGTTAACACCCCCATGGCCTCCTTCCCTGGGAATGGACCCCGTGAGCCCCCAAAACACCCCCAAAACCCCCCCAAAAACCCCGTTAACACCCCCACAGCCTCCTTCCCTGCCAAGGGACCCCCGTGAGCCTCCAAAACCCCCCAAAACCCCCCAAAAACACCCCCAAAAAACCCCGTTAACACCCCCATGGCCTCCTTCCCTGCCAAGGGACCCCCGTGAGCCCCCAAAACCCCCCAAAACACCCCCAAAAACACCCCAAAAACCCCCGTTAACACCCCCACAGCCTCCTTCCCTGCCAAGGGACCCCCGTGAGCCCCCAAAACCCCCAAAACACCCCCAAAAACCCCCCAAAAACCCCGTTAACACCCCACAGCCTCCTTCCCTGCCAAGGGACCCCGTGAGCCCCAAAACCCCCCAAAACACCCCCAAAAACCCCCCAAAAACCCCGTTAACACCCCCACAGCCTCCTTCCCTGCCAAAGGACCCCCGTGAGCCCCCAAAACCCCCCAAAACACCCCCAAAAACCCCGTTAACACCCCCATGGCCTCCTTCCCTGCCAAGGGACCCCCGTGAGCCCCCAAAACCCCCCAAAACACCCCCAAAAACCCCGTTAACACCCCCACAGCCTCCTTCCCTGCCAAGGGACCCCGTGAGCCCCCAAAACCCCCCAAAACACCCCCAAAACACCCCCAAAAACCCCCGTTAACACCCCCATGGCCTCCTTCCCTGCCAAGGGACCCCCGTGAGCCCCCAAAACCCCCCAAAAACCCCGTTAACACCCCCATGGCCTCCTTCCCTGGGAATGGACCCCGTGAGCCCCCAAAACCCCCCCAAATACCCCCAAAACACCCCCCAAACCCCCGGTTAACACCCCATATCCCACAGACCCCCCATTAGCCCCCAAGGACCCTCAAACCCCACAGACCCCCCGTTACCCCCAAACCGCCCGTTAACACCCCATACCCCACAGACCCCCCCATTAGCCCCCCATGGACCCCTAAACCCCACAGACCCCCCCGTTACCTCCTCCGGGACCCCCAAACCCCCCATTAACACCCCAAACCCCCCAGACCTCCCATTAACCCCCCCATGGACCCCCAAGCCCCACAGACCCCCATTAACTCCCCCGGGACCCCCACACCCCACAGACCCCGCATTAACCCCCCATGGACCCCCAAACCCTCCATTAACACCCCATGAACCCTCAAGCCCCACAGACCCCCCGTTAACCCCCATGGACCCCCAAACCCCCCATTAACCCCCCATGGACCCCCAAACCCCCCATTAATCCCCAGGACCCCCAACCCCCCTATTAATCCCTGAGGGATCCCCAAACCCCACAGACCCCCCCAAACTCCCTAAGGACCCCCCAGTGACAACCCAAACACTCTGGGAACCCCCAAACCACATAGACCCCCTATTAACCCCCTCAGGGACCCCCCAAACCCCACAGGGACCCCCCAAACTCCCCAGGGACCCCCCAAACCTTCCATGGACCCTCCCCCCCCAAACCCCACAGAGATGCCCCAAACACCCCCGGGACCCCCAAACCCCATAGACTCCCCCAAACCCCCCAAAAACCCCACAGACCCCCCCAAAATACCTTTTCCATCAGGGGGGGCCCCCCCATGTCCCTTCCCCTTGGGGGTCCCGTCCTCCTCCTGCCCCGGTTTGGTGGCCTTGAGGGGTTCGGTGGCCTCGGCCTTCTGCTGCTCCTTGGGGGCTGGGGGGGAAAATGGGGGTCAGACCCCCCCAAAAACCCCCACATTGGGGGGGACAGGGGGGTCAGACCCCCCAAAAACCCCCCATGGATGGGACAGGGGGGTCAGACCCCTCCAAAAAACCCCCACATGGGAGGGACAGGGGGGTCAGACCCCCCCAAAACACCCCCCTGAGGGGACAATGGGGTCACTCACCCGGAGGGGGATTTTCGGGGATCGCCGGTTGCACCCCCTCGATGCTGAGCCAATGGGCTGCGAATAAACGATAAATCAAAGATAAAAATGTATTTTGTAATTAAACATGAAAGGTTTTGAGACCAGAATCAGCTCAGGGGGCAAAATTGTGGCGTCAAAATCACCTCAGGGAACAAAATGGCGGGAAAATCACCTCAGGGTGAAAATGGGGGGAAAATCACCTCAGGGAACAAAATGGCGACACTAAGCGCACCAATTTTGGGGTTTTTAACCTTAAATTCATGATATAATGGAAAAAAATGTACAAAAAGTGACTAATGTGAGAATTATCGATAAACAGAGTGACCCCCGCAAGGTGCCTCAAAATGGCGGCACCAGAATCACCTCAGGGAACAAAATGGCGCCAAAATCACCTCAGGGAACAAAATGGCACCAATTTTGGGTCTTTTAGCCTCGATTTCTTGATCAAATGGAGGAAAACGTATAAAAAGCAACTAATGTGAAGATTCTAAATTAATAGAGTGACCCCCAAAGTGCCTCAAAATGGCGGCACCAGAATCACTTAAGGGAACAAAATGGCGCCAAAATCACCTCAGGGAACAAAATGGCACCAATTTTGGGTCTTTTAGCCTCGATTTCATCATATAATGGAGAAAAACACTTGGAATTCTTGAATTTTGAACTAAAAGTGATTGATGTGGAGATTCTCAATTAATAGCGACCCCAAAACTGCCTCAAAATGGCGGCGACAGAATCACCTCAGGGAACAAAATGGCGCCAAAATCACCTTAGGGAACAAAATGGCACCAATTTTGGGTCTTTTAGCCTCGAATTCATCATATAATGGAGAAAAACACTTAGAATTCTTGAATTTTGAACTAAAAGTGATTGATGTGGGGATTCTCAATTAATAGCGACCCCAAAACTGCCTCAAAATGGCGGCGACAGAATCACCTCAGGGAACAAAATGGCACCAAAATCACCTCAGGGAACAAAATGGCACCAATTTTGGGTCTTTTAGCCTCGATTTCTTGATAAAATGGAGAAAAACGTATAAAAAGCAACCGATGTGAAGATTCTCAATTAATAGATTGACCCCAAACTGCCTCAAAATGGCGACACCAGAACCACCTCAGGGCCCAAAATGGCGCCACCAAATCGCAATAAACCGCCGCAAATACCCCCTCCCCGGACCCAAAATCGCGGGATTTCTCCCCAAAACGGGGTCCCCACCCTTGAGACAGACGTCGAGGGGCACGCGGGGGAGGGGCGTGTTGATGATGTCACTCAGCTCCACCTCTTTTTCCTCGTAAAAATACAACTCGCGGCCCCCGCCGCTGGCGTAGCGGAACGGGATGAACTCGGGCGCGTGGAACCCATAGAGGGGCTGGGGGGGGAAACGGGGGGTCAGGGGGACCCCAAAACCCCCCCAGCTTGTAGATGAGGGGGTGGGGGTCCCCCCCTTAAATTTGGGGGGGTCGCTGGTACCTCCACGTTTTTGAGCTTGAGAGCGAAGTCGATGTCGCCCGTGGTGAGTTTGCGGCGTTTGCCCATGTGCATGAACTTGAGGGCGTCCTGGGGGGGGAAAAAATGGGGGTACGGGGGGGGTTAATGGGGGTTTTGGGGGGTGTACAGGGGGGTTTTGGGGGTCACAAGGGGGTTTGGGGGGGTCACAAGGGGGGTGTCATCTCCCATTGTGCCCCAAATCTGGGGGGTTTGGGTGCCTCTGGAGACCCAATTTGGGGGATTGGGGGGGATAAAAAGGGGGTATGGGGGGGTTAATGGGGGTTTTGGGGGGTGTACAGGGGGGTTTGGGGGGGTCACAAGGGGGTGTCCCCCCCATTTTGCACAAAATCTGGGGGATTTGGGATCCTCTGGGGACCCAATTTGGGGGATTGGGGGGGGGATTAAAAGGGGGTACGGGGGGGTTAAGGGGGGTTTGGGGGTGTACATGGGGGTTTGGGGGTCACAAGGGGGTTTGGGGGGTTACAAGGGGGGTCACCCCCATTGTGCCCAAAATCTGGGGGGTTTGGGATCCTCTGGGGACCCAATTTGGGGGATGGGGGGGGGGGAGATAAAAAGGGGGTATAGGGGGGTTAAGGGGTGTACAAGGGGGTTTGGGGGGTCACAAAGGGGTTTGGGGGGGTCCCAAGGGGGTGTCACCCCCCAGTTGAGCTCCAAATCTGGGGGTCTGGGTCCCTGTGGGTCACATCACTGTGAAATTTGGGGGTGATACCCCCCCACAAAGTTGGGGGGGGGGGTGAGGGGGGAGTCACCCCAAAGTTTTAGTCCCTGTGTTCCCCCCATAACCCCCCTCCCCATGTCCATTAATTGATAACCAGCAGGTCCCTGTCCTTGAACCTTCTAATTAACGCCCCCCAGGTCCCACTGACCTTCATGGTCTCCCATCCAAGTACTGACCGGGGCTGACCCTGCTTAGCTTCCCAGATCGCATCTCAAGGCAGTATGAGTATATATATCACCTAAATATACATCTATATGTGTTTCCCAAGTATATCCTGACACTATCTGAATTAAACCATATACCAAAAGCAAAATAAAGGGGTAGGAGAACCTCTCTGACCCACTGACCACCCTCATAACCCCCCCCCGGTCTCCTTTACCTTCTTGGTCTCCCATCCAAGTACTGACCAGACCTGACCCTGCTTAGCTTCCCAGATCAGATGAGATCGGGCATTCTACATATACATATATACACACATATGTATCTGTATATATGCTCCCCAAGTATATCCTAATAGTCTCTGAATTAAAGGGACAGAGCACAGGGGCAGGAGAACCTCTGTGACCTACTGACCACCCTGATAATCCCCCCCAAGTACCATTGACCTTCATGGTCTCCCATCCAAGTACTGACCGGGGCCGACCCTGCTTAGCTTCCCACATCAGACAACATGGGGCATTCCACATACATATATATACATATATATATAAAATACATAAACGTATACATATATATTCCCCAAGTATATCCTGATAGTACCTGAATTAAACACCTTATCAAGACTAAAGTAGAGGGGCAGGAGAACCTCTCTGACCTACTGACCACCCTCATAATCATCCCCAGGTCCCATTGGCCTCCATGGTCTCCCATCCAAGTACTGACCGGGGCCGACCCTGCTTAGCTTCCCAGATCACATCTCAAGGCAATATGACTGTATATATCACATATATATACATCTATATATGTTTCCCAAGTATATCCTGATACTATCTGAATTAAACCCTTTATCAAAAGCAAAATAAAGGGGTAGGAGAACCTCTCTGACCCACTGACCACCCTCATAACCCCCCCCAGGTCCTTTACCTTCATGGTCTCCCATCCAAGCACTGACCGGGGCCGACCCTGCTTAGCTTCCCACATCAGATACTCTCAGGCTAATATGACTACATATATATGAAATATATATATATATATTCCTCAATTACACCCTGATCTGATCTAAACTAAACCCTTTTTCCACGTCCCCCTGGTCCCCTTCCCCTGCACTGCTCTCTAACACCTCATGTCCCCATGACCCCAGGGGTGTCCCCAACCACCCCCCCCGACCCCAGGGGTGCCCCCAACGCCCCCCCCACACCCCGTGTCCCCCCCTCCCCACCTGGGCCACCTCCTTGAGCCGGTAGGTCGCCTCATCAGCCAGCAGCTGGCAGGTGTCCTCGGCCACCCCCAGCCCCAGCGCCTCGGCCATGGCGCGCAGCGACTCCGCCGGCAGCTGCGTGGGGCTGGGCTTGGCTTTCTTCTCCTCCGCCATGGCCGCTTCTCCTCCTCCTGCCTCCCCCAACAACCGGGGGGACCCCCCCCCGGCCCCTCACGCCGCTTTCCCGCTTCCCGCCGCCGCCGCCATCTTGGCTCCTCCGCCCCCTCAGCGCCAGGTCCTGCTGGCGGAGTGCGGCAGCGCGTTTAAAACCCCCCCAAAAAAAATAAACACCGACACCCCCGCACCCCAAACCCGACCCTTCCACATAAATCTCACCCCTTTATATAGCGGAATGGAATTATCGCGATATTAAATGGAGGTAAAAGCGTGGCGGAGGGGGTGAGCGCGGGGCACTATCGCCCTGACAGGACCTGGGAGAAGTGGGCGGGGCCGCGGGGAGGGCGGGGCTACGGGAGGGAGGGGCCGCGGGAGCGCATGCGCGAAGCGGCCGCTGTCGGGGTAACGGGGGTGGGGGGGAGAGACCATTGGGGGGCGTGGGGGGGGATGGGGGGGGGCGAGAGGAGAAATGGGGGGCAGGAGAGACTATTGGGGGTACGGGGGGGAGATGGGGGGGGTAGGAGAGACCATTGTGGGGAGAAATGGGGGGCAGGAGAGACTATTGGGGAGGGAAATGGGGGGGGACAGACTATTGGGGGTACCGGGGGGAGATGGGGGGTGGGTAGGAGAGACCATTGTGGGGAGAAATGGGGGGTGGGATAGACCATTGGGGCAATGGGGGGGTGGGGGGGACCATTGGGGAGAGAAATGGGGGGTGGGAGAGACCATTGGGGTGCGGGGGGGGGGGGACCATTGTGGTCTCCTCCACTGTTCCCCCCCCCCATTTCCCCCCAGGGCCATCGTGACCCCAACGACCTGTGACCGTCAGCACCTCCTTGGGACCCCCCAAACCCCCCCCTAGAACCCCCAAACCCCCCCAGGACCCCCAAACCCCACCAGGACCCCCAAACCCCCCTAGGACCCCAACCACCCCCTAGAACCCCCTAAACCCCCCCAGGACCCCCAAACCCCCCCCTAGAAACCCCAACCCCCCCCTAGAACCCCCAGGATCCCCAAACCCCATCAAGACCCCCAAACCCCCCATAGAAACCCCCAACCCCCCCTAGAACCCCCTAAACCCCCTAGAACCCCCCACCCCCCCCCCTAGAACACCCAGGACCCCCAAACCCCAACCAGGACCCCCTAAACCCCCCCTAGAACCCCCAACCCCCCCAGGACCCCCAACCCCCCCCTAGAACCCCTAAACCCCCCCTAGAACCCCCAAGACCCCCAAACCCCAACCAGGACCCCCAAACCCCTCAAAACACCCCCCTAGAACCCCCAAACCCCCCAGGACCCCCCCCCCAAAAAAACCCCCCCATAATGCCCAGGGGTTACCGCACCGCCCCCCTGGACGTCCCAAATGAAATCGGGGGGTCCCCCTATACCATCCACATCCTCCAGGAGGGCTTCTCCCACCCCCCCCTCCCCAATGGTTCATTCCAAGCGGACTGCACCATCACCCTGATCCGGGGGGGCCCCATCACCCTCTTAGTGGATACGGGGGGTCCTTGGGGGTCCCGACGTCTCTTAGACCTTCTGGCCAAGCATGGGTGACCCCCGAAAATGTCACCGACGTCATTTGCACCCACGGCCACTCGGACCACGTTGGGAACATCAACTTGTTCCCCAAGGCCAAGGTCATGGTGGGGTTGGACCTCAGTGTTGGCGACGGGTGGTACATTCCGCACTCCGTGAGGTCGGGGGGGGAGGCTTGAACTTGACCCGGGGTTACTAGAGGTCATGGGCACCCCGGGTCACACGCGGGACCACGTGGGGGTGGTGGTGAAGGGGACGGATTTGGGGACGGTGGTGGTGGCCGGGGACACGTTTGAGAGGGAGGGGGATGGGGAGGAGTGGAGGGCGCTGAGCGACGACCCCGCGGCGCAGGGGACGAGCCGGGGGGACGTGGTGGCCTTGGCCGATGTCATCGTCCCCGGGCACGGGGCGCCGTTCCGGGTCATCAAGGGTGGGGACGTTGGGGACGTTGGGGACATGATTGGAGAGGACGGGGATGACAATGACATTGAGTCTTGAGGGACCCATTGGGGACATGGGGACAACACCAGGGGAGATGGGACCTCTGGCAGTGTCCCCAAGACCCAAGAGATGTCCCCAAGGTCCTGAAGACCCAAGAGATGTCCCCAAGACCCATGAGATGTCCCCAAGGTCCTGAAGACCCAAGAGATGTCCCCAAGACCCCTGAGATGTCCCCAAGGTGCCCAAGACCCATGAGATGTCCCCAATGATTGAAGACCCAAGAGGTGTCCCCAAGACCCAAGAGATGTCCCCAAGACCCCTGAGATGTCCCCAAGACTCATGAGATGGCCCCAATGATTGAAGACCCAAGAGATGTCCCCAATGATTGAGACACCCAAGAGATGTCCCCAAGACCTAAGAGGTGTCCCCAAGACTCATGAGGTGACCCCAAGACCCAAGAGATGTCCCCAAGGTCCTGAAGACTCAAGAGATGTCCCCAAGACCCCTGAGATGTCCCCAATGATTGAAGATCCAAGAGGTGTCCCCAAGACCCAAGAGATGTCCCAAAGGTCCTGAAGACCCAAGAGATGTCCCCAAGACCCATGAGATGTACCCAAGGATCTGAAGACCCAAGAGATGTCCCCAAGACCCAAGAGATGTCCCCAAGACCCATGAGATGTCCCCAATGATTGAGACACCCAAGAGATGTCCCCAAGACCCCTGAGATGTCCCCAAGACCCATGAGATGTACCCAAGGATCTGAAGACCCAAGAGATGTCCCCAAGACCCAAGAGATGTCCCCAAGACCCATGAGATGTCCCCAATGATTGAGACACCCAGGAGATGTCCCCAAGACTCAAGAGATGTCCCCAAGACTCATGAGGTGTCCCCAAGACCCCTGAGATGTCCCCAATGATTGAAGACCCAAGAGATGTCCCCAAGACCCCTGAGATGTCCCCAAGACCCCTGAGATGTCCCCAAGACCTGAGACACCCCCCCAATGTCCCCACGACGTCCCCAAGACCTATTGAAACCCAACCCACCGAATTGGGGTAAATCCACATGAATTTGGACAAAACCATTTTGGGGGGGGATCAAAGGGACCCCAAAGTGTCACTTGGTGGGGGGGGGGGACGCGGGACACGAGGGGGCGGGACCAGCATCCAGAGGAGCCAATGAGAGCGCGGGGATGGGGGGCGGAGGGAGACAATTGGTGTCACCTCCGTGTCCCCAAGGTCATTGTCCCCAACTGGGTCTATGATGGACATTGGACCCCCCCACACCCCCCCACAGTGTCCCCAATGTCCCCAAGTCCCTCCCATAGGCCAATGGGCCACCCCGGGTGTCCCCTCCCCATTGTCCCCAAGGTCCTTGTCCCCAGCGGGGTCTATAAAGGGCGGTGGTGGCAGCGGTGGCACCAAAAGGTCACAATGATGTCCCCGTTGGTGGCCTTGGTGACGTTGGCGGCCATGGTGGCGGCGGTGGGGGGAGGGGGCGGCGGTGACGTCAGCACTGTCACCGTCGCCGTGGACAACGGGGGACCCTGGGGGGAATGGGGGGACCCCGAGGTCTGTCCCCGGGGGACGTTCGCAACGGGGTTCCAGCTGAAGGTGACAATGGGGACATGGGATATGGGGACAGGGGGACAGGGGGATATGGGACATGGGGACATGGGGACGTGGGACAGGGGGATATGGGGACAGGGGGATATGGGGACAGGGGGATATGGGACATGGGGACATGGGGACGTGGGACAGGGGGATATGGGGACAGGGGGATATGGGGACAGGGGGATATGGGGATATGGGGACATGGGGACAGGGGGACAAGGGGATATGGGGATATGGGGACATGGGGACATGGGGACAGGGGACATGGGGATATGGAGATATGGGGACATGGGGATATGGGGATATGGGACAGGGGGACATGGGGACAGGGGGACATGGGGACAATAGGATATGGGGACAGGGGGACATGGGGACAATGGGATATGGGGATATGGGACATGGGGACAATAGGACATGGGGATATGGGGACATGGGGATAGGGGGACGTGGGGACAGGGGGACATGGGGACAGGAGGATATGGGGACAGGGGGACATGGGACAGGGGGACATAGGGACAATGGGACAGGGGGACATGGGGATATGGGGACAAGAGGACATGGGGACAGGGGGATATGGGGACAGGGGGATATGGGGACAATAGGATATGGGGACAGGGGGACATGGGACATGGGGACAGGGGGATATGGGGACAATAGGACATGGGGACAATAGGATATGGGGACATGGGACAGGGGGACATGGGGACAATAGGATATGAGGACAGGGGGATATGGGGACAATGGGATATGGGACATGGGGACAGGGGGACGGGGGGATATGGGGACAGGGGGACATGGGACAGGGGGATATGGGGACATGGGGATATGGGGACAGGGGATATGGGACATGGGTGTGACCCATCCCAAATGTCCCTATTTCCCCCATTGCCCCCAATGTCCCCATTGCCCCCAATGTCCCCATTGCCCACATTGTCCCCAATGTCCCCATTGTCCCCATTGTCCCCATTGTCCCCTGTCCCCAGGTGGAGCCCCCCCGCGGGTTCTTTAGGGACGACTCAGGGCTCAACGGGGTTCGGCTGCTCTGCGGGGACACGGGGACGGTGACATCCAGCGTGGGGCCGTGAGTGACGGGACACGGCGGGGGGGGTGTCCCCATGGCCCCAAACCCCCCTGTCCCCATGGCCCCAAACCCCCATGTGCCCCTGTCCCCATATCCCCATATCCCAATGTCCCTATATCCCCATGTCCCCATGTCCCCATATCCCCATGTCCCCATATCCCCCCAATATGTCCCCACCCCCCCAACCCCCCCAATGTCCCCTTGTCCCCAACATCCCCAATGTCCCCATATCCCTCCAATGTCCCCATCCCCCCCAATGTCCCCAACATCCCCATCCCCCCAACCTCCCCAACCTCCCCAATGTCCCATGTCCCATATCCCCATGTCCCCATATCCCCATGTCCCCATATCCCCCCGTCCCGACCCACAGGGTCCTAGTGCCCACCCCGCAATGACCCAAGTCATGTCCCCATATCCCCCCAATGTCCCCCTGTCCCCATATCCCCCTGTCCCCATATCCCCATGTCCCCATATCCCCATATCCCCATGTCCCCATATCCCCCTGTCCCCATGTCCCCATATCCCCCCAATATGTCCCCACCCCCCCAACCCTCCCAATGTCCCCTTGTCCCCAACATCCCCATGTCCCCATATCCCTCCAATGTCCCCATCCCCCCAACCTCCCCAATGTCCCCAATGTCCCCAACGTCCCCGTGTCCCCAGGCGCGGCGCCTGGTCCCCCCCCATCGCTGTCCCCACGGGCGCCCCCTGGTGGCCCCATACCCCATATCCCCCTGTCCCCATATCCCAATGTCCCCATATCCCCAGGTCCCCATACCCCATATCCCAATGTCCCCATATCCCAATGTCCCCATGTCCCCCTGTCCCCATATCCCAATGTCCCCATGTCCCCCTGTCCCCATATCCCCATGTCCCTATAACCCATGTCCCTATATCCCCATATCCCCATATCCCCCTGTCCCCATGTCCCCCTGTCCCCATATCCCCATATCCCCCTGTCCCCATCCCCCTCAATGTCCCCAACGTCCCCTTGTCCCCAACATCTCCAATGTCCCCATCCCCCCCAACATCCCCAACCTCCCCAATGTCCCCATCCCCCCCAACGTCCCCAATGTCCCCATATCCCCCCAATGTCCCCATTCCCCGCAGTGTCCCCCATGTCCCCATCCCCCCCAACCTCCCCAATGTCCCCATCCCCCCTAATGTCCCCGTGTCCCCAGGCGCGGCGCCTGGTCCGCCCCCCATCGCTGTCCCCACGGGCGCCCCCTGGTGGCGTTCCGCCTGCGCGTGGAGCCTCCGCGGGGCCTTTGGGACGACGTGGCCGCCACCAGCCTGGACGTCACCTGCGCGGGTGGCACCGTCCTGGAGGGGACGGGGGGACATCGGGGACAATGGGGCAACTGGAGCGGCCCATGTCCCCCCGCCTGGGGGGGTGTGCGGGCTGCGCGCCCGCCTGGAGCCGCCGCAGCGCGGGGGGGGACGACACCGGCCTCAACGACCTGGAGATGTTGTGTTGTCCATAGGGACATGGGGACATCATGGGGACATGGGGACGTTGGGACATGGGGACGCAATGGGGTGAATGGGGTGGAGATGTGTTGTCCTTAGGGACATGGGGACATCATGGGGACATTGGGGACATGGGGACGTTGGGACATGGGGACACAATGCGGTGAATGGGGTGGAGATGTTGTGTTGTCCATAGGGACATGGGGACATCATGGGGACATGGGGACGTTGGGACATGGGGACGCAATGGGGTGAATGGGGTGGAGATGTGTTGTCCTTAGGGACATGGGGACATCATGGGGACATTGGGGACATGGGGACGTTGGGAAATGGGGACACAATGCGGTGAATGGGGTGGAGATGCTCAATGGGGTGGAGATGTTGTGTTGTCCTTAGGGACAGCTTGGGGACATGGGGACATCATGGGGACATGGGGGACATGGGGACATTGGGACATGGGGACACAATGGGGACATAGGGACATCATGGGGACATCACTAGGGACATGGCGATACACTGGGATCAATGGGGTGGAGATGCTGTGTTGTCCTTAGGGACATCTCGGGGACGTTGGGGACATCATGGGGACATTGGGACTCAATGGGGTGAAGATGTTGTGTTGTCCTTAGGGACATCTTGGGGACATGGGGACATCATGGGGACATCATGGGGACATTGGGACGTTGGGACATGGGGACACAATGGGGTGAATGGGGTGGAGATGTTGTGTTGTCCTTAGGGACATCTTGGGGACATTGGGGACATGGGGACGTTGGGAGATGGGGACACAATGGAGTGAATGGGGTGGAGATGTTATGTTGTCCTTAGGGACATCTCGGGGACATTGGGGACATCATGGGGACATTGGGGACATGGGGACACAATGGGGTGAATGGGGTGGAGATGTTGTGTTGTCCTTAGGGACATCTTGGGGACATGGGGACATCATGGGGACATCATGGGGATATCATTGGGGACATCATTGGGGTCATGGGGACATCAATGGGGACATTGGGACTCAATGAGGTGGAGATGTTGTGTTGTCCTTAGGGACATCTTGGGGACATGGAGACTCAATGGGGTGGAGATGTTGTGTTGTCCTTAGGGACATCTTGGGGACATGGGGACATCATGGGGACATTGGGACGTTGGGACATGGGGACACAATGGGGTGAATGGGGTGGAGATGTTGTGTTGTCCTTAGAGACATGGGGACATCATGGGGACGTTGGGGACATGGGGACGTTGGGACATGGGGACACAATGGGGTGAATGGGGTGGAGATGTTGTGTTGTCCTTAGGGACATTGGGGACATCATGGGGACATGGGGACACAATGGGATCAATGGGGTGGAGATGCTGTGTTGTCCTTAGGGACATCTTGGGGACATTGGGGACATGGGGACATCATGGGGCCATTGGGACACAATGGGGTGGAGATGCTGTGTTGTCCTTAGGGACATCTTGGGGACATGGGGACATCATGGGGACATTGGGACGTTGGGACATGGGGACACAATGGGGTGAATGGGGTGGAGATGTTGTGTTGTCCTTAGAGACATGGGGACATCATGGGGACGTTGGGGACATGGGGACGTTGGGACATGGGGACACAATGGGGTGAATGGGGTGGAGATGTTGTGTTGTCCTTAGGGACATTGGGGACATCATGGGGACATGGGGACACAATGGGATCAATGGGGTGGAGATGCTGTGTTGTCCTTAGGGACATCTTGGGGACATTGGGGACATGGGGACATCATGGGGCCATTGGGACACAATGGGGTGGAGATGCTGTGTTGTCCTTAGGGACATCTTGGGGACATGGGGACATCATGGGGACATTGGGACGTTGGGACATGGGGACACAATGGGGTGAATGGGGTGGAGATGTTGTGTTGTCCTTAGAGACATGGGGACATCATGGGGACGTTGGGGACATGGGGACGTTGGGACATGGGGACACAATGGGGTGAATGGGGTGGAGATGTTGTGTTGTCCTTAGGGACATTGGGGACATCATGGGGACATTGGGACACAATGGGGTGGAGATACTGTGCTGTCCATAGGGACATGGGGACATCATGGGGACATTGGGACTCAATGGGATGAAGATGTTGTGTTGTCCTTAGGGGCATCTTGGGGACATGGGGACATCATGGGGACATCATGGGGACATTGGGGACATGGGGACACAATGGGGTGAATGGGGTGGAGATGCTGTGTTGTCCTTAGGGACACTGGGGACATGGGGACATCATGGGGACATTGGGACACAATGGGGTGGAGATGCTGTGTTGTCCTTAGGGACATCTTGAGGACATTGGGACATCATGGGGACATCATTGGGGACATGGGGACGTCATTGGGGACATGGGGACGTCATTGGGGACATGGAAACGTCATTGGAGACATGAGGACACTGGGGTCATTGGGACATCACTGGGGACATGGGGACATCATTGGGGACATGGGGACATTGGGGTCATTGGGGACATGGGGACATCACTGGGGACGTTGTGGGGACATCATGGGGACATCGTGGACATGACGGGGACACGAGTCTCCAAACCTCACAATAAACACATTTCTTCTCAAATTCCCCCAATCGCAGCATCATTTTGGGTGGGAAACCCCAAAAACCATCAATCCAAACATCACCCCGACCTCGTCACCAAACCCTGTCCCCAAGTGCCACCATTTTGTCCCCTGAGGTGATTTTCCCGCCATTTTGTTCCCTGAGGTGATTCTGGTGCCGCCATTTTGAGGCACTTTGGGGGTCACTCTATTAATGGATAATTCCCACTTTTAGTCACTTTTTGTACATTTTTTCCCATTATATCATTAATTTAAGGCTAAAACTCCCCAAATTGGTGTCCCTGGTGCCGCCATTTTGAGCCCTGAGGTGATTTTGGCGCCATTTTGACCCTGAGGTGATTTTGGCGCCATTTTGAGCCATGAGGTGATTTTGGCGCCATTTTGCTCCCTGAGGTGATTTTGGCGCCATTTTGACCCTGAGATGATTCTGGCGCCATTTTGAGCCATGAGGTGATTTTGGCGCCATTTTGACCCTGAGGTGATTTTGGCGCCATTTTGACCCTGAGGTGAAGGGGGGGGACGATACAAAATGGCGGATCCTTCATCATCGATTTCTTGGATTTTAAACCGATTCTGCCACTTTTGGCCCCAAAGTCGGAGCCGATCAAAGGGCCGGACGCCTGGGTCCCCTCCACGGGTCACCGAGGGCCACCCTGACCCCCAATGTCCCCAATGTCCCCAAGGCCACCGTGGTCCCCATTGTGCCCATTGTCCCTATTGATCCCACTATCCCCAATGTCCCCAATGTCCCCATTGATCCCAATGTCCTCATTGCCCTCAATGTCCCCAATGTCCCCATTGTCCCCTATTGATCCCATTGTCCCCATAGTCCCCAATGTCCCCATTGTCCCCAAGGCCACCAGAGGTCACCAAAGGCCACCCTGACCCCACATGTCCCCAATGTCCCCATTGCCCCCAATGTCCCCATTGTCCCTAATGTCCCCATAGCCCCCCTTGTCCCCACCGTCCCCATTGTCCCTATTGATCCCAATGTCCCTATTGTCCCAATAGTCCCCATTGACCCCAATGTCCCCATTGTCCCCATTGACCCCAACGTCCCCATTGTCCCTATTGACCCCAACGTCCCCATTGACCCCAACGTCCCCATTGCCCCCAATGTCCCCATTGACCCCCTTGTCCAGATTTCCCCCATTGTCCCCATTGATCCCAATGTCCCCATTGACCCGAATGTCCCCATTGTCCCCATTGATCCCAATGTCCCCATTGACCCGAATGTCCCCATTGTCCCTATTGATCCCAATGTCCCCATTGTCCCCAATGTCCCCATTGCCCCCAATGTCCCCATTGCCCCTATTGATCCCAATGTCCCCATCGTCCCCATTGCCCCCAATGTCCCCATTGCCCCCAATGTCCCCAGTGTCCCCCCGCCCCCAGCAGGCCCCATTGTCCCCGCTGTCCCCCCATTGTCCCCACACGTCCCCGCGGTCCCAGGCGTCCCCAGCCAGCGCGGCCGCTGTCCCCTGCAGGGTCCAGGTGAGCAGCGCCAGGCGGCGCCCGCCATCGCTGTCCCCATCGATGTCTCCATCATTGATGTCCCCATCGATGTCCCCATGTGTCCCCAAGTGTCCCCTCCCCAGCGCCGCCAGCGTGTGGTCCCCCCGGCCCAGCAGGACGTGGCGGAACGGGGTGACAAGAGGGGACACGAAGGGGGACAGGAGGGAACCCTCGGCCTGGGGACATGGGGACGTGTCAGGGGACATGGGGATATGGGGGATTTGGGGACATGGGGACACAGGGGGATATGGGGACAATGGGGACATGGGGGGATATGGGGACACAGGGGGATATGGGGACAATGGGGACATGGGGGGATATGGGGACACAGGGGGATATGGAGACACAGGGGGACAGGGGGGACATGGGGACATGGGGACATGGGGACATGGGGACACAGGGGGGATATGGGGACATGGGGGACAGGGGGACATGGGGGGACAGGGGGATATGGGGGGACAGGGGGGATATGGGGACATGGGGACACAGGGGGATATGGGGGATATGGGGACAATGGGGACAGGGGGACATGGGGACAGGGGGACAATGGGGACAGGGGGACAATGGGGGGCAATGGGGGGCAATGGGGGGCAATGGGATATGGGGGGACATGGGGGACATGGGGACAGAGGGACAATGGGGACAGGGGGACAATGGGGACAGGGGGGACATGGGGGACAAGGGGATATGGGGAAAATGGGGACATGGGGACACAGGGATATGGGGGACATGGAGACAATGGGGGACAGGGGGACATGGGGACAGGGGGACATGGGGAACATGGAGACAGGGGGACAATGGGGACAGGGGGATACGGGGACATGTGGACACGGGGACAGGGGGACAATGGGGACAGGGGGACCCGGGTGCCACTCACGGCCATGATGCGCGCGTTGAAGCCGCGGTTCAGCCGCTCGTTGGTCACCTCGGAACCCGCCATGTCCCCCCGCAGCGACGCGGCCGCGCGCACGATGTCACCGCGGGCCGAGGACAAGCACTGCAGGGACAGCCCCTGCGCCTGGGGACAGCAACGGGGACAACGGGACAGTGGGGACGACGGGGACAATGGGGACGATGGGGACAATGGGGACAATGGGGACAGCAGGGACAATGGGGACAATGGGGACAGCGGGGACAATGGAGACGATGGGGACAGTGGGGATATGGGGACATGACTTGGGTGACTGGTGGACTTTAGGACCCTGGGGGTCACTCAGTGTCACTGGGAGGGTTTTAGGACCCTGGGGGTCACTCGGTATCACCGGGAGGGTTTTAGGACCCTGGAGGTCACTCGGTATCACCAGGAGGGTTTTAGGACCCTGGGGGTCACTGGGAGGGTTTTAGGACCCTGGGGGTCACTCGGTATCACCGGGAGGGTTTTAGGACCCTGGAGGTCACTCGGTATCACTGGGAGGGTTTTAGGACCCTGGGGGTCACTGGGAGGGTTTTAGGACCCTGGGGGTCACTCAGGGTTACTGGGATATGGGGACATGGGGCACCATACTGGTCTATACTGGTTTATACTGGTCTGACCTCCAGTAGCACCAGCTGTGTCCCTGAGTGTCCCCAGTGCCCTCCCCAGCCCCATACTGGTCTATAATGATCTACACTGACCCATACTGGTCCCTACTGGCCCATACTGGTTTATACTGGTCTATACTGGTCTATACTGGTCTGACCTCCAGTAGCACCAGCTGTGTCCCTGAGTGTCCCCAGTGCCCTCCCCAGCCCCATACTGGTCTATAATGATCTACACTGACCCATACTGGTCCCTACTGGCCCATACTGGTTTATACTGGTCTATACTGGTCTATACTGGTCTGACCTCCAGTAGCACCAGCTGTGTCCCTGAGTGTCCCCAGTGCCCTCCCCACCCCCATAGTGACCCATACTGGTCCCTACTGGCCCATACTGGTTTATACTGGTTTATACTGGTCCCTACTGGTCTATACTGGTCTGACCTGCAGCAGCACCAACTGTGTCCCTAAGTGTCCCCAGTGTCTCCCAGAGCCCTCCCCAGCCCCATACTGGCCCATACTGGTCCCTACTGGCCCATACTGGTTTATACTGGTCCATACTGGTCCCTAGTGGTCTGACCTGCAGCGGCGCCAGCTGGCGCAGCAGCGCGTCCCCCAGCGCGCCCGGGTCCAGGGGCAGGCGCGGCTGGTGGCCCAGGGCCAGCAGGACGGTGGCCACCAGCGCGGCCACCGCGCGGGTGACGGCGGGAAAGCGCCCGCGCAGCGCCCCCTGCAGGCGCCACCACGAGTCCTCCCGCGTGCCCAGCGCCGCCCGCGACCAGCCGCCGGGGGCCTGGGGACAACGGGGACAATGGGGACATGGGGACGATGGGGACAATGGGGGTGATGGGGGTGATGGGGGTGATGGGGACATTGGGGGCACTAGGGGCATTGGGGGCAATGGGGACAATGGGGACATGGGGACATGGGGACGATGGGGACGATGGGGACGATGGGGGTGATGGGGGTGATGGGGGTGATGGGGGTGATGGGGGTGATGGGGACAATGGGGACAATGGGGACAATGGGGACATGGGGACAATGGGGACAATGGGGACAATGGGGACAATGGGGACAATGGGGGCAGTGGGGACATTGGGGGGATATGGGGCAATGGGGGGATATGGGGCATTGGGGACAACGGGGATGGTGTGGGGACATGGGGACAATGGGGGTGATGGGGGTGATGGAGACAATGGGGACAATGGGGACAATGGGGGCACTGGGGGCATTGGGGGCAATGGGGGCAATGGGGACAATGGGAATAGTGGGGATAGTGGGGATAGTGGGGACAATGGGGACAATGGGGACAATGGGGACAATGGGGACAGTGGGGATAATGGGGACAGTGGGGACAGTGGGGATAATGGGGACATTGGGGGTAATGGGGACAATGGGGACAATGGGGGGATATGAGGCAATGGGGGGATATGGGGGCAGTGGGGGTAATGGGGATAATGGGGATAATGGGAACAATGGGGACAATGGGGATAATGGGGATAATGGGATGATGGGGGCAATGGAGGGATGATGGGGATATTGGGGATGATGGGGATATTGGGGATGATGGGGATAATGGGATGATGGGGATAATGGGATGATGGGGGCAATGGGGACAATGGGGACAATGGGGGGATATGGGGGCAGTGGGGGGATATGGGGACAATGGGGATAATGGGGATAGTGGGGATAATGGAGACAATGGGGACATCATGGGGATATGGGGATAATGGAGACGATGGGGATATGGGGACAATGGGGATAATGGGGATAATGAGGACAATGGGGTAATGGGGACAATGGGGACATCATGGGGATATGGGGATGATGAGGACAATGGGGATATGGGGACAATGGGGATAATGGGGACGATGGGGACGATGGGGATAGTGGGGATAGTGGGGACAATGGGGGCAATGGGGACAATGGGGATAATGGGGACAATGGGACAAGGGGGACATAATGGGGATATGGGGGTAATGGGGACGATGGGGATATGGGGACAATGGGACAAGGGGGAGAATGGGACGATGGGGACAAGGGGACAATGGGGACGATGGGGACGATGGGACAATGGGGGCAATGGGGGCAATGGGGGCAATGGGGGCAATGGGGGCAATGGGGGCAATGGGGGGATATGGGGCAATGGGGACGATGGGGATAAGGGGGATAATGGGGACAATGGGGACAATGGGGACAATGGGGACAATGGGGACAATGGGGACAATGGGGACAATGGGGGGATATGGGGGCAGTGGGGATAGTGGGGATAATGAGGACAATGGGGTCATCATGGGGATATGGGGACATTGGGGGCAATGGGGGATATGGGGACATTGGGGGACAATGGAGGACAATGGGGGACAATGGGGGACAATGGGGGACAATGGGGGACAATGGGGACAGCCACCTCATCGAAGCCGAGCTCCATGGCCGGGATCCCGGCGGCGGCGGCAAAGGGGAAGGCGCCACTTTCGGGGGGCAGAGATCGCACCCTGCGGGGACCCAGGCGTCCGAGAGGGACCCAGGAGTTCGGGGAGGGACCCAGGAGTTCAGGAGGGACCCAGGCGTCCGGGAGGGATCCAGGTGTATGGGAGGGACCCAGGAGTTGGGGAGGGACCCAGGAGTTTGGGAGGGACCCAGGCGTCCGGGAAGGGACCCAGGCGTCCGGGAAGGGACCCAGGCGTCCGGGAAGGGACCCAGGCGTCCGGGGGCCGCTCACACTTCACTCTCCCACCCCCGTCCCGGCTTCGTCAGCTGCTCCAAGAGGCTTTTCCCGCCCTCATTGGGACTCTCCACCTATGGGAAGTGGGGGGGTCAGGAGGGACCCAGGCGTCCGGGGGATCCCCCCCCTCCCCCCCCCCCCCCACCCCTCCCCTCCCCCACCTGGCTCAGGGCGCTCCCCAGCAATGGGACCAGTGAGGGGCTGGTTTTGGCCACCAAACGGTCGTCACCTGTTGGGGGGGGGAGGGTCAGGGGGACCCAGGCGTCCGGGAGGGACCCAGGCATCCGGGAGGTGGGGGGGGGGGAGGGGCTCACCCAGCACCGCTTGGTCCAAACTGATGTAGGCGGCGACTTTGGTGTGGAGGAGGTTGGGGTAACCCTGGGGGGGAGGGGTGGTTGGGGGGGACCCAGGCGTCCGGGAGGGACCCAGGAGTTCGGGGGGACCCAGGAGTCCGGGGGGGGACCCAGGCGTCCGGGTGGTGAACCCCCCCTATTGCATCCCAGGGGACTATTAATGATTGATATAGAGGGGACAGGGGACCCAGGAGTCCAGGAGGGGACCCAGGAGTCCGGGAGGGGACCCAGGAGTTCGGGTGGTGAACCTCCCCTATTGAACCCCAGGGAACTATTAATGATTGATATATATAGGGGACAGGGGACCCAGGAGTCCGGGAGGGACCCAGGCGTTCGGGAGGGGACCCAGGAGTTCGGGAGGGGACCCAGGCGTCCGGGAGGGGACCCAGGCGTCCGGGCGAACCTCCAGCCACTCGGTGGCCCCCAAGTGGCCGAACTCGCCCCCGTCCCAACTGACGAACAGCAACGTCCGGCGGAGCTGGAAACCTGCGGGGACCCAGGCGTCCGGGAGGGACCCAGGCATTCGGGAGGGACCCAGGCATTCGGGAGGGACCCAGGAGTTCGGGACTTGGGAACCATGACCGCTTATCGGGGACACAAGCGACCAGGGGGGGACCCAGGCGTCCAGGGGGGGACCCAGGCGTTCGGGAAGGGACCCAGGCGTTCGGGGAGGAATGCAGGTCTCTGGGAAGGGACCCAGGCGTCCGGGAGGGACCCAGGAGCTCGAGAAGGGACCCACACGTCCAGGAGGGACCCAGGCGTCCGGGAAGGGACCCAGGCATCCGGGAAGGGACCCAGGCGTTCGGGAGGGACCCAGGTCTCTGGGAAGGGACCCAGGAGTTCGGGAGGGACCCAGGAGTTCGGGAGGGACCCAGGAGTTCGGGAAGGGACCCAGGAGTTCGGGAAGGGACCCAGGCGTCCGGGAAGGGACTCAGGTCTCTGGGAAGGGACCCAGGCGTCCGGGAGGGACCCAGGCATTCGGGAAGGGACCCAGGCATCCGGGGGATTGAAGTCTCTATGTTCCCACCCCTCTCCCTTTCCCCTCCCCCACCCCAAGGCCCACCCCCCCCGTGGCCCCACCCACTCTGGCCACGCCCCCCGGAAGCCCCGCCCCCACCTTCCCGCCCCATGGCAGCGAATAGGGTGGCGAGCTCCAGCAGGAGGGCGGTTCCCACCCCCGAGGCCGCCGCCCCCGGGCCCAGCGAATCACGTTGCGCCCCCACGATGATGTAACAGTCTGGGGGGGTGGGGGGGAGGGGAGGGGGTCAGACAAGGCCCCGCCCACCCTATAAGCCACACCCTAATTAACCACGCCCCCAATTCACATCAGATAAACCACACCCTAATTAACCATGCCCTAATTAATCCCACCCCAAATTAACCACACCATTAATTAACCACATCCCCAATTAACCACACCCTCAATTAACCACACACTTCATTGACCACACCCTTAATTAACCACACCCTTAATTAACCACACCCTTAATTAACCACACCTTTAATTAAACCACACCCTTAATTAAACCACACCCTTAATTAAACTACACCCTTAATTAAACCACACCCTTAATTAAACTACACCCTTAATTAAACCACACCCTTAATTAAACTACACCCTTAATTAACCACACCCTTAATTAATCCCACCCTTAATTAACCACACCCTTAATTAACCACACCCTTAATTAAACCACACCCCTAATTAAACCACACCCTTAATTAAACACACTCCCAAGAAATCACATCCCAATTAACCACGCCCCCAATTAACCACATCCTTAATTAACCACACCCTTAATTAACCACACCCTTAATTAACCACCCCCTAATAAACCATGAACCAATAAACCACATCCCAATAAACCCCGCCCGCAATTAACCACCCCTTAATGAACCATCCCCAATTAATCACCTCCTAATTAACCCCCCCCAATTAACCACCCTAATGAACCATGAACCAATAAACCACAGCCCAATTAACCACGCCCCCAATAAACCACCCCCTAATTAACCATGAACCAATTAACCACATCCCAATAAACCACATGCCAATAAATCACCCCCCAATAAACCCCATACCTAATTAACCACCCCCTAACGAACCACCTCCTAATTAACCACCCTTAATGAACCATGAACCAATAAACCACCCCCCAATAAACCACAGCCCAATAAACCACCCCCCAATAAACCAGCCCTTAATGAACCACCCCCCAATTAATCACCCCCTAATTAATCACCCCTCTAATTAACCACCCCCCTAATTAACCATGAACTAATAAACCACAGCCCAATTAACCACGCCCCCAATAAACCACGCCCCCAATAAACCACGCCCCCAAATGACCATGAACCAATAAACCACAGCCCAATAAACCACCCCCCAATAAACCACATCCCAATAAACCCCATACCTAATTAACCACCCCCTAATGAACCATCTCCTAGTTAACCACCCTTAATGAACCATGAACCAATAAACCACCGCCCAATAAACCACAGTCCAATAAACTACCCCCCAATAACCCACCACCCAAATAAACCACCCCCCAATAAACCAGCCCTTAATGACCCCCCCCCCAATGAACCACCCCCTAATGAACCCCCCCTCTAATTAACTAATTAACCGGGCTCGAGGCGGCCCTGCAGGGCCCCGAAGACGCTGCTCAGGGTCCCCGGGCGCGTCCCCCCGGTCACTCGGAGCCGGAGCCGCCGCTGCGCCCGGAGCCCCCGCCCGGGGGGCAGCGACCAGTGCGGGGGGGGGCGCGGGCCCCCCAGGGACCTGCGGGGACCCAGGAGTTCGGGGGGGACCCAGGAGTTCGGGACGCAGGAACCACAACCCCTTATTAGGGACCCAGGAGTGCGGGAGGGACCCAGGAGTGCGGGAGGGACCCAGGAGTGCGGGACACAGGAAACCGAACCCCTTATCAGGGACCCAGGAGTTCGAGGAGGGACCCAGGAGTTCGGGGGGGAACCGGGAGTTGGGGGGGAACCGGGAGTTCGGGACACAGGAAACCGAACCCCTTATCAGGGACCCAGGAGTTCGGGAGGGACCCAGAAGTTCGGGAGGGACCCAGGAGTTCGGGAGGGACCCAGGAGTTCGGGAGGGACCCAGGAGTTCGGGACACGGGAAATACAACCCCTTATCAGGGACTCAGGAGTTCGGGGGGAACTGGGAGTTCGGGAGGGACCCAGGAGTTCGGGAGGGACCCAGGAGTTCGGGAGGGACCCAGGAGTTCGGGAGGGACCCAGGAGTTCGGGGGGGAACCGGGAGTTCGGGAGGGACCCAGGAGTGCGGGACACAGGAAACCGAACCCCTTATCAGGGACCCAGGAGTTCGAGGAGGGACCCAGGAGTTCGGGGGGAACCCAGGAGTTCAGGAGGGACCCAGGAGTCCGGGAAGGGACCCAGGAGTTCGGGGGAACCAGGAGTTTGGGGGGAGCCAGGAGTTCGGGGGGGAGCCAGGAGTTCGGGAGTGGACCCAGGAGTTCGGGGAGGGACCCAGGTGTTCTGAAGGGACCCAGGAGTCCGGGAAGGGACCCAGGCGTTCGGGAGTGAACACAGGAGTTCAGCGAGAGACCCAAGTGTTGTGAAGGGACCCAGGAGTGCGGGAGTGGACCCAGGAGTGCGGGAGTGGACCCAGGAGTCCGGGGAGGGACCCAGGAGTCCGGGGAGGGACCCAGGAGTTCGGGGGCAACTGGGAGTTCGGGGAGGGACCCAGGAGTTCGGGAAGGGACCCAGGTGTTCCAAAGGGACCCAGGTGTCCCAAAGGGACCCAGGAGTTCGGGGAGAGACCCAGGTGTTTTGAAGGAACCCAAGCGTTGTGAAGGGACCCAGGAGTCCGGGAGTGGACCCAGGCGTTCGGGAAGGGACCCAGGCGTACCCCAGCAGCTCCGCCGCCGTGTTGGCGCTGACGGGCAGCGCGGGGATGGGCGGGACCCCCGGGGGGGGGCGGGGCGGCGCGCGCCCGCTGAACGACGGGAACCCCCGAGACCAGGGGTCCCCCGAGCCCTCGTGCAGCTGCGGGGGGAGGGGCGGCCATCAGGGCGGGGGGAGGGGCCCCCAAACACCCCCCCCCCCCGAACCTCCTACCGACCCCCCCTCAACCCCGCAGTAGGAGTGCGGGGGGACCCAGGAATTCGGGAGGGGACCCAGGAGTTCGGGAGGGGACCCAGGAGTTCGGGGGGGGATCCAGGAGTTCGGGACCCAGGAGTTCGGGAGGGGACCCAGGAGTTCGGGGAGGGACCCAGGAGTTCAGGAGGGACCCAGGAGTTCGGGGTGGGATCCAGGAGTTCGGGGACCCAGGAGTTCGGGAGGGGACCCAGGAGTTCGGGAGGGACCCAGGAGTGCGGAGGGGAGGGGTCCCTAAAACACCCCGACCCCCCCCCCGATCCCCCCCGAACCTCCTACTGACCCCCCCCTAAACCCCGCAGTAGGAGTGCGGAAGGGACCCAGGAGTTCGGGAGGGGACCCAGGAGTTCGGGAGGGACCCAGGAGTTCAGGGAGGGACCCAGGAGTTCGGGAGGGGACTCAGGAGTTCGGTGGGGGACCCAGGAGTGCGGGAGGGACCCAGGAGTGCGGGAGGGACCCAGGAGTGCGGGAGGGACCCAGGAGTGCAGGAGGGACCCAGGAGTGCAGGAGGGACCCAGGAGTTCGGGAAGGGACCCAGGAGTTCGGGAAGGGACCCAGGAGTTCGGGAGGGCACCCAGGAGCCCGCCCCTCCCCCACTCACGTTCATGGTCACCGCCGTGTCCCCCCCAGCCCCGGGTCCCCCCCCGGACCCGCCGTGTCCTGGGGGTGGGGGTAGATCAGGACCCCCAGCGCCCCCTCCCCCGCAGCCAGCGCCACCTGCGGACCCAGGCGTCCGGGGACCCTTACACCCACCTCTCCCCCCCCCCCCCCCCAATGTCACCCCCCAACCCTTATGGGCAGGGTCGCCCCTCCCCCACCTTATGGGTGTGTCTGCCCCTCCCCCACCTTATGGGTGTGTCCGCCCCTCCCCCACCTTATAGGCGGGGCTGCCCCTCCCCCCTTCTCCCTCCCACCTGCCCTCCCCCACCTTATAGGTGGAGCCTCCCCTCCCCTTCTGCCCCTCCCCCACTTGATGGGCGGGGCCGCCCCTCCCCCCACCCTCCCAATTCCCACCCCTCCCCCGCTGCCCCTCCCCTCCCCCGCATGGGCGGGGCTACCCCCCCATCCACTCGCCCCTCCCCCACTTGGTCGGCGGGCTGCCCCTCCCCCTTCCTCTCACCCCTCCCCCCCTTCCCCCCACACCCAATTCCCTCCCCCCCTCCCCACCTTGTGGGCGGGGCTGCCCTCCCCCTTCCTCTCACCCCTCCCCCCCCTCCCCTCCTCCCACCCCTCCCCCCACTCACCCCATTCCCCTCCCCCCCACCTTCTGGGCGGGGCTGCCCCTCTCCCTTCTCAGCCCCCGCCCCCCCCACCCCTCCCCCACTCACCCCATTCCCCTCCCCCCCCTTCCTCTCACCCCTCCCCCCACCCCTCCACCTTGTGGGCGGGGCTGCCCCTCCCCCTTCCTCTCACCCCTCCCCCCACCCCCTCCCCCACCCCCCCCCCCACCTTCTGGGCGGGGCTGCCCCTCCCCCCCCTGACGAGCAGGATGTTCCCGCGCACTCTCACTCCCCTCCCCCGCAGCAGCGCCAGGTCCTGGGGGCGCCCGTAGTGCCCGTAGACCAACCCCCCCTGGGGTCAAAGGTCAAGGTCAAGGGGGGGTCAAGGTCACGGTCGGGGGGGGGTGAAAGGTCAGGGGTTACCGTGACGTCACCGGGGACGCTCCACGCGCAAAAGGCGTCGGGGTCGAGTGGGAGGCGCCGGAAGCCCCGCCCCCCCCCGGGCAGCCAATGGAGAGAGGCCACGCCCCTTTGGGAGGGTCAAAGGTCAGGGGGTCAAAGGTCAAGCCAAGACACCCCCCTCCCCCCCCCCAATAATAAGACCAAACTGCCAACCCATGGGACATTGGGAACAATGAGGCTCCGCCCCCCCGGAATTGGCTCCGCCCTCCGTGATTGGCCACGCCCCATGGAAGTGGCCCCACCCCCACAACTGACCCCACCCCCAATTGGCTCCACCCACAGAACTGGCCACGCCCCTCATTTGGCTCCACCCATGGAGTTGGCCACGCCCCCATAACCGGCCCCACTCACAGAACTGGCCCCCATTGGCTCCACCCATTGAGTTGGCTCCGCCCCATGCAACTGGCCCCACCCCCTAGAACTGGCCCCTCCCCCTTTGGCCCCACCCCCCTTGGTCCCACCCCCATGTTTCCCCCCCCCCGCCCCTTGGACTGACCCCACCCCCTTGGCCCCGCCCCCAAACTGGCCCCTCCCCCTTTGGCCCCACCCCCATAGCTGACCCCACCCCCACTGAACTGGCCCCTCCCCCTTGGCCCCACCCCCACAGCCTCGCCCCCCCTTGGCCCTGCCCCCTACTGGCCCCTCCACCTTTGGCCCCACCCCCATATCTGACCCCACCCCCACCCCTTGTCCCCGCCCCCAAACTGGCCCCTCCCCCTTTGGCCCCACCCCCATCTCTGACCCCGCCTCCAAACTGGCCCCTCCCCCTACTGCTCCCCCTTTGGCCCCACTCCCATCTCTGACCCCGCCCCCACCCCTTGTCCCCGCCCCTAAACCATCCCCTACCCCTTTGTCCCCGCCCCCATCTCAGACCCCGCCCCCACCCCTTGTCCCCACCCCCAAACTGGCCACTCCCCCTTTGGCCCTGCCCCCATCTCTGACCCCGCCCCTACCCATTGTTCCCACCCCCCTACTGGCCACTCCCCCTTT